>NC_090230.1:32211039-32511039 GCF_024489055.1 Chanodichthys erythropterus
AGACATGCTGTGATGCTGGTTGCTGGTTTAAACTTGGCCCAGGTTTGTAAAAGATTTTGGGGTCAGCACACCTTAATAGCTCCAACAATTGATTGCCAATTAAGTTTAGAATACAATGAACCAATCAGAACCCAGTTTAGGTCAGATAGCTGCTAATGCTGGATTTTGATGAATCGAAAAAATTTTCTATGTATAAACTGTTTATGTAATAAAATATGTTTTTGTTGTTTGTGTTGTCCCTTACCAGTGCAAAATTATCACAAATGAAAAAGGATGCATGCCAATATCGTCCAAAACCCCACTTTTCTAGGGCGTTTCCAAACTTTTGGAGGGCAGTGTATATATATATATATATATATTAAGTGCAATTTACCAGCAAATATTACTTGTTTTCCATTGTATATTTTCTAATTTTAGTTTTCCTTATACATGATCACATACTAAGTGCTGAGGGCCTTATCTAACACCCTAAAACTTAAGAAACAGAATATGCATCTTAGAAAATTAAATATATATATATATATATATAAATCTTAGTTGTTTTTCAAGTACAAATATTTAAAATACTTCAAACATTCTTAAATACACATTTACTTGAGAAGCAAAATCCTCTAAGATATTAAGTCTTGTTTCATGAAAAATAAAGTGGGTTTATGTTTAAAACATGAAAAATATCTGCCAACGGGGTCAGAAAATAAACTTAATTCAAGTTTATTTAATAAACTAGTTTATTGTTCTGACCATGTTTTTTCTTGTTTTCAGCAAAAACTCTTAATTTTGATGCATTTTTCATTAAACAAGACTTCATTTCTTAAGTCATTTTGCTTCTCAAGTACTCAAAGTATCTTAATTTAAGAATATTAAGATATTTGTACTGGAAAACAAGACAAAAACACAAAGTAAGTAAATAATTTTTTGCAGTATTGTCACTTTCTAAGATGCATAAATTAACCAAAGCTTTAAATAATAACATACAAATGTGTTTTATACCCTACAGTGGTACTTATGAAACATGCACTTTCATATTTGGTAGTGATCCAGGTTTAGTGATTATTTTAAGTGCCTATATTAATATATATCTTATGTATATCTATTTTTGTTTTTGTAATTCTACTTGTTTACATTAAGTCATTTCCATAATTTGTGTATAATTACACCCTGCTGTAACAGCATACCTTACTAACAGTGACATATAATCATGTCAGACCTGTTATTATAACTGTACGCCTCAATCTCTGAAATCCACACCACACGACAGGCTTTGCATAAACACAAATGATTTAAAAAACTGAACGGTGTTGTTTCACCCAAGCAAGCGTCACCAAAGAGCCAGGTTACTCTTATACAAATACAATGTTTACTTATTTAACATTAGCTGAATGTTGTAAATGATATTAAAAAGGTCAACAGATCTGGCCAGAGCCTCTTAACTACTGATCACGGATCAGTACATGCCTTAAATAACATTCTGTGTGCTTACATTTTCTTTGCTCTCCTACCTCAAGACATTCTAACAAATCTGTAAAGACTGACAACAGAGGTGAAATATTCAGCATATTTAATATCTTTGAGATCAAGGTGACACAGTTTCTAGAGTTAAAAGGCCTGTTTGCACCAAGAACGATAACTATATTTGCGTCCACAGGAACGAACGATAACGGTCTGTTTATTCTAAACACTTGTGCTGCGGTTTCAAAGCGTGTACATGTGCATTTACACAACTTTAACCAGCAGATGGCCTCGGTATGCTATGTTTGAGTGAATAGCTAGTGTAATCGATCTAATCTAACAGTGAATTTAGTTGACAAAGTCAATATGGTGGAATAAAAACAACGCCTTTTTCACTTCAACTTCAAAGAAAGCAAGACAATGTTGTCAAAACTAGCACTGGATACCTGAGGTCATTTTATGTTACACTGTTTGCTAGTCATTATCGTTATTGTGGACTCTATGCTATTATTTTATATTTTGAACGATTTTTAAAAAGTATATCTTTATTATCTTTATAGTTCATATATCATATGATATATATCATTGTTGGTGTGAACGGGCCTTTACTGCAGACTGACATGTAACAGACATTGTAAAAACTGAATGTTAATTTTTCAAATGTATTTTAATACTCTGGCAGCTTGTATTTCACAGCAGATCAGAGAACGAGAGTGTCTTAACTTGTAGTATGCAACACTTTTAGAGGTTAGAAGTACCTCAGTCATAGTAAATAATGTGTATTTTGCCTTCACCGCACATCATGTGTGATTATGGGAGAGTAACTGTCTTGAATTTACAGACAGGTCTGACTGTCAAAACTATCATTTGTGCCTGTGGTTCTTGATTAAGTTGAAAGACATGTTTTAGATATACTGTAATGCCATATATCTAAGATATGTTACAGCCAAATCTTGATATAGTGTTTATTTTATTTTCTAGTATAGCTGACCCATGTTCTGCCAGGAAAGGATTTTATTTTGTGTTTCTGTATCAGTGATCAGAATGCATTCCAAATGTGTGACCTTAAATATGCATTAATTGTCATGCTAACGAAAAATACATTGTGCCTTCAGCTCATGTTCTGATCCAGAATAAATAATGCTGACTGGACAAATGAGTCTATTTGTCTTTGTAAATACATTAGGCAGAAATTGTTTATTTTTTATATAATGCACTTACATAAATTACATAAATGTTCATTACAGGGCTCACACACAGATATTAAAAAGTCATTTAGTATTAATTTTTTCTTGCTTATATATCAAGAGGTAAAATGTTCAATTTTACTTCAGCATAATGAATTGCACAAAGAACAGGAGACAAAGTGATGATAAAAGAGCAGACTTTATTGAATAATCTTAGTTGTGTATGTTTTAATGCTCAGACTTCATCTGACCAGCACAAATCCAACAAGTGTTATTATACCAAGGAAAAAAAATTGAAAAATTACTTCTTCACAGCATCGTTCAGTGATGTTAAAAACCTTGAAATGGAGACATTCTCTTTTCTCTTTCTCATGAAGACAAACATCCCTTCAAACCACACAATCATAAGATTAAACAACAATAGAAAGGAAATAAGTATGATAAAATATAAAAACATAAAATGACATAAATGAATAATAATAATAATGATTAAATGATAAATGGTATAAATCAAGTAGGCTATTGAGAATCCTTAGATCCTTCACAAGAAATGCTTCAATGCTTCAAACAAAACTTATTCTGCAAACCCCATTTCCAGAAAAGTTGTGATATTTGGGGATATTTCATGCAGTTGTGTACTTATCCCGAAAGTTCCCAATTTGTAAATCCAGAGAAATTCCAATTTTAAATAATGGCTCATCCCTTGTCATTGTCATCTATCAATGATGTAAAATCTGAACTATCCTCAGTTTCTGCTTCTCTTTGTGGTGAAAACAACATCCCCCATCATTCCACTCTCCTTCATAGCGTCATCAAGCTTCACCTTTGTTATTGATTTGAAAATGCGACCTCTAGTGGTGAAACCTTATTGTATATATTGAAATATATTGTGCCTTTAAACAAGAATCTGTGATTTGTTCATTTTGAACCTTTATTTAACTGACAAAAAGTACAAAAAACCCATTTCCATTGAACAATTTAATGGTATTTAGCATATTAAGGATTATAAAGCATTATAAGCACATTTTAAATTTGAAAAAAGTTATAAATAAAGATGTGGCAGAATTAAGAAATCACAGTTTAGTTCTGTGAGTTTAAATTTGTCTTTGGCTTCAGCACACAAAACGCACAAAGAAAACACATCATACATTACAAACATACATCAACAATCTTTTCTTTTGTGTATTGTAATTTCTCTAATGTCCCTCTTCTGTGGAAATGGGGTTTGTAAATCTTGAATGGTCTGAGAGTGAGTAAAGTATTAACAGATTCTCATTTTTGGGTCAACTATTCCTATTTAACTATAAAAAGAGTCCCACGGCTTTGTACGGTCTCTTGACAAATACTTGAGTTTTGAGATGATAGAGCCCTGTTGAGTTTAATTAAACAAGGCAATGATCTGGCCTAAAGAGAGTTTAAATTATTATTATTATTATTATTATTATTATTATTATTAGCTCATGTGATTTAAAAGTGAATGTGGGTAAAACCAAAGCATTGCTTATTGATTTCAGAAAGAAGAGCTCCTCCCAGTGATTTCTCCGGGTCAGAAGATAGATCTCTTGATGTCTCTAGCTGTTGAAAAGAGAACAAGAGTTATATGAGAAAATGTGCTTTACTTTGAAGGTCATCCACTATATGATTTAATGGACTAAGAGGAGCTCTACTGAACTCATCAGAAGGTCTCTTGGGTCTGTCAATTATTCACTTTTATGGCTTATTTATTGATTGATTTTTGTGCATTAACAACTATATTTATTGTTTGTACATGAATGTAATCCAGGAGTCAGCTGTCTAACCTGTTACAGCTGTTTCTCTCACGAAAGCCTTTGATCTTTTTAGACACTTCTTTGAAGTCCTTCAGGATGTTCTGGATCATATTCTTCAATGCAGCTCTGATCTCATAGAACTGTTTTGCATGTTTGTTTTGGTCCTTCTTCAGCCAGTGATCGCAGGCCATTGGGTCCACAAACACATTACGGTTCACCATCTCATCGGCGATGAACTGCACCCGCGAACGCTTTTCATGGAGTTTGTATTTGTCACCTTGGTTGTTAGATGTACAACCCTTGAGGTATGCCACAAGTGCCTTTCGGAGCTCCTCCACGTACGCTCCATACACAGCTGCATTATAATCCACATAACCGTCCTTCGGACTACAGAGACAAACACACCAAAAAAAAACACATCTAAAGATTATTTTTGACGAGGGGAGAAAGCACTGCAATCACTGCAGCAGTGAAGTGATATATATTTAAATATAAATAAATAAATAAATCACTGCTGTGGCTAGATGGTTGAATGGGTAATTGATGAGCTTGTCTGTGTGAGACAGGTTGTTTGGAAAGCAATTTAGAACCAATGTTTTATTGTATTACTGAATTATTATTATTGTTGATGAAGAAGGGATTGGCTGGAGATTAAATTTACGAACTTCTGTGGACTAAAAATAAGAAAAACTGACTGATTAGGCTGGAGGGGTGTGTGTAAACTAGCAATGAATATTGAATGGCTGCTCATTAATGGATCTGTTTATAATATATACAGTACAGTATAGTAGCCTACTGTATAGTACTTGGAGATTGGGAAAAGACAAATGGATCAAATCATTTGCATTTCCCTTAGTAAAAAGTAAATTGAGTAGGACGGTGTAAAAGGTGTGAGTGTGGATTAGTAATCTGGCCCCCTGGTATCAAGGAGAAAAAATGTTGGCCCTCGTCACTATCGAAGTTGCCCATCCCTGGTGTACATAGAGCATTATGAAGACAGCTGTTTTAGATTCTAATCACAAGTCTAAGTTTTGTAGCATTGCATCATGCAGCTAGCCTGACTACGTCAGACTTCCTACTTCCGCTCAATTTCATTTCGCTTCTGTACTCAGTCTGATACAGCGTCAGAGCTTTCTGTTTGCCACCGGTCTGGAAACAGCCGGGCCAATCAACGAACAAAGAGCCGTGACGTAGATGCTAAGCACCGAGTTTTACATTGTAGGTTAGAGAAATCGAAAACCGAAACGACCGCGGAAATGGGAAATGAGACACGGGATGCAATTCGCTCTGTTATGGAGAACATTCAACTCTTTTTCAAACTGAAGCCAGAACAAGAAGAGTGTTTGATAAACATTTTAAATGGAGGTGATGTTGTGGCCCTACTCCCGACTGGTTTTGGGAAAAGTTTTAATTCATCAATTGTTACCGTTAGTTAGCGAGTTGAGTTCGATGCATGATGTATATGCTTCGATGCGGCTGTACAGGCGCATAACATACGTCATAACTAAACGTATCTGATTGGCTTACGGGTAACCAATGATTTTAAACTTCAGACAAGCGCCCCCTAGCGAGAGAGAAAACACTTCTCTATTATGCCATTCCAGACTCTGTCTACGAAGCAAAGTGAAGTAGCAGAGTCTGGTATTACCAGGCTATCATGCAGCGAGATTCAGCGCAGATGCAGTGGACTTTAAAATCATTTGGCCTGTTGGATGTATTCCAGATTCTTCTGAAACTTAACCAACAATGGTTTGTCAGGTTCTGGGAAAGTTAGGATAGGGACAGATATGAATCGGCACTTGAGCTCAGAAAAGGCAGCCTGAGCTTCATGGGTCCAGAAGAACTTTACTCTTCCTCCCTTGGTGAGTGCAGAAAGAAGAGCATCCACAGAACGTCTTGGGTTACGAGTGTAACCCTTGTTCCCTGAGTAAGGGAACGAGACGCTACGTCAGTGACGTGATGGGAATCCTCTGCATTTTTGTGTTCGTGAAGCACTATTGTATCCAACCAATGAGAGAACGTGACGTCAGAGGCGGGCGACGTCGCGGACCGGAACGTATAAAGCATGCCCGGAAACAAAGAACGCTAGCTTCTGTGATATGTCTGAAGTAAGCGCTCCAGGCATGCTGGAGGTACGGCAACGTGACGTAGCGTCTCGTTCCCTTACTCAGGGAACAAGGGTTACACTCGTAACCCAAGACGTTCCCTTTCATGGGAACTATCAACGCTACGTCAGTGACGTGATGGGAACGCTATCGCAACTACGCCGTGTCTCCGAGTGCCTGGCTACTGTCTTGTAAAACCAAAGCACCCGGAGTTCTACTCACATTAAGATTATAAAATCTGATGAAGGTGTGCTGGGATGACTATCCAGCAGCACCACAAATATCAGCCAAGGAAACCCCTGACATATGAGCTTTTGAAGCAGCCATACCTCTCGTTGAGTGTGCCCTGACATCCAAGGGGCACGGGTGCCCTAGGGCTTTATAAGCCAATGCGATGGCCTCAACCACCCATTTACTCATCCTCTGCTTGGACGCTGGGCCCCCTCGACTCGGGGACCCATAACATACAAACAGTTGGTCTGATTTTCTCCACAGGGCAGCTCTGTGAACATATGCATCCAATGCCCTCACAGGGCACAGCAGATTAAGTCTCTCCTGATCCGGATTAATGAAAGGAGGGGGATAAAAAGCCTCCAAGACGATAGGACCTGGGACCCTAGTGGGGACCTTAGGAATGTAACCAGGCCTTGTATGTAGAAAGGCCTTAACCATGCCTGGTGCAAACTCTAAACATGATGGTAAAACCGAAAGAGCTTGAAGGTCCCCTATCCTTTTCAAAGATGAAATGGCCAGTAAAAACACAGTTTTCAATGTAAGCATTTTATCTGACACATCTTCCAAAGGTTCAAAGGGCGCCTCAGCCAACCCCTGTAACACAATGGCTAAATCCCAGGTCGGAGATTTTGGGCGTACTGAAGGCCTCAGCCTGAGTGCGCCACGAAGGAAGCGAATGACTAAGGGGTCTCGACCTACCGAGACACCACCCATAGGAACATGATAGGCTGAAATAGCAGCAACATACACTTTTAGCGTGGAATGAGTTAAACCTTCTGAAAATTTTTCTTGAAGGAATTGAAGCACACAGCTGACAGAAGAATGGACTGGGTCCAACCTATGATGACTACACCATGTAGAGAACACCTTCCACTTATACATATAAAGCTTCCTTGTAGATGGAGCCCTGGACTGAAGGATGGTCTCCACAACCTCGGTTGGGAGACCAGATTCTATGAGCCTTGCCCCCTCAGAGGCCAGGCCCACAGTTTCCACATTCCTGGACGGGGATGTAAGATCATGCCGCCCGCTTGGGACAGGAGATCCTGCCTGACTGGAAGCTCCAGAGGAGAGCCGTAAAGAAGCGATACTAGGTCCGCAAACCATATTCTCGTTGGCCAGAAAGGAGCCACCAATGTTAAGTCCACCCCTTCCTGACGGACTTTGTCCAGAACTCCCGGAAGCAGAGAGACTGGGAGAAAAGCATACAGGCGCCGCCTTGGCCACGTCTGTATCATGGCATCCAACCCCAGAGGAGCTGGATGCCTCAGAGAGTACCACAGAGGGCATTGAGTTGACTCCTCTGTGGCAAAGAGATCGACCTCCGCTCGACCGAATGTTTTCCATATAAGCTCCACTACCTCGGAATGAAGCTTCCATTCCCCCGGACTCGCGCTCTGCCTCGAAAGAGCGTCCGCCCCCATATTCAAATACCCCGGAATATACGCCGCCCTCAGTGAGAGTAATTTCCCTTGGGTCCACAGGAGGATGCGACTGACTAATTTGCATAGTGGACGAGACCGCAATCCCCCTTGGTGATTTATGTAAGAGATCACCGTAGTGTTGTCTGTCTGAACCAACACATGGTGGCCCCTCAGGTCGGGGAGGAAGTGCTTCAGGGCCTGAAACACTGCCAGCATCTCCAGCCGATTTATGTGCCAGGAGACCTGGTGTACCTCCCAAAGACCTTGAGCTGAGCGACCACTCATGATCGCTCCCCAGCCCGTGAGGGACGCATCTGTCGTAAGCATTACGCGACGACATGAAGTTCCCAACACGGGTCCCTGGGACAGGAACCAAGGCTTTTTCCACATGACCAGAGCACGAAGGCATCGCCGCGTGACTTTGATCATCCAAAAAGGATTTCCCCTCGGAGAAAACCCCTTGGTCCTGAGCCACCACTGTAAGGGTCTCATGTGCAGAAGGCCAAAAGTGATAACGTTGGACGCAGCTGCCATCAGACCCAACAGTCTCTGAAACTGTTTTACAGTGAGTGACCGGCCTAACTTCACCCCATTCACAGCCCCGAGAATGGAAGTCACACGAGCGGGAGACAATTGCGCCCGCATCGTGATCGAATCCCAGATTACCCCGAGATAGTTGGCAACCTGACTCGGAACCAGCACACTTTTCTTGGCATTGAGCCTCAGCCCAAGCCTCTTCATGTGCGACAGCACAACATCTCGATGTTGAGCTGCCAGACGTTCTGTTTGAGCTAAAATCAACCAATCGTCGATATAGTTCAGCACGCGGATGCCCTGGAGTCTCAGAGGAGCCAAGGCTGCATCCACGCACTTCGTGAACATGTGGGGTGATAATGATAGGCCGAAGGGAAGAACCTTGTATTGGTATGCTTCGCCCCCGAAAGCAAACCTGAGGAACTTCCTGTGAGAAGGATGGATGGATATGTGAAAATATGCGTCCTTCAGATCTATCGCCACAAACCAGTCCTTGGATCTGATCTGTGGAATAATCTGTTTGAGTGTAAGCATCTTGAACTTCAACCTCTTTACAGATCGATTTAGAATACGTAAATCGAGAATCGGACGCAACCCTCCATCCTTCTTTGGAACAATGAAGTAGCGGCTGTAAAAGCCCGACATTTTGCTGGGAGAGGGAACCCGTTCTATAGCCCCTTTTTGCAAAAGCGTTGCAACTTCTTGTTCCATTACCAGAGACTGCTCTGGAGCTACCACTGTGTGAATCACTCCACTGAACCTGGGCGGACGAGAACCGAACTGAATTCTGTAGCCCTGTTCTACCATGAGCAGCACCCATTTCGAAATATTTGGAAGACATTTCCTTTCCTCCAAAAATTCTACTAAGGGAACCAGCCTCTCGAGACTGGTCTCTGGTGTTTTTTGAGCACTTGGCTCGTTTATCTGACGCGGCGCACCGGCAGATAAGCGAATCACGTGCTGGCCGACCCTCCTCGGAGGATCGACAGGGACTGCTACGCCCTGTCGCACACTTGGTGGCAGGGTTGGCAGAACAGTCCCTTGAGGGCACCGATGGGGAACGATAGAAATTAATCGTCGAACCCCTTCGGAGGGGGCTGCCCTCAGAAACCCTGGCCCATGAGCGTCAGGATTTCTTTTGGGAAGCTTCGGCTGTGCAGCACGCTCCGGTCCCCAAGCTTTCCGCGGGGGAGCACGGGCGGCCACACTAGCCTTTTGCTGGGACCTGTGTCCCGAGGAGCCGGCTGTCGGCTGAGGCTGCCCCCGCCCAGCAGCCTCAGGGGGATGAGATTTTCGGGGGAGGAATCTCTGGAACGCCGCTTTCTGTTTTTTCGCCTCCTCGAACCTGTCGACGACAGTGTTAACTGCGTCACCGAACAGGCCCTCGGAGGAAAGCGGCGCATCCATAAGGATATGTTTGTCCTTATCCTTGATATCAGCCAGATTGAGCCACAGATGTCTCTCCGTGGCCACCAGGGCTGCCATAGAGCGGCCTACTGACTTGGCCGTCTCCTTGGTGGCACGGAGAGCTAAATCTGTGGCTTTCCTCAGCTCATGAATGGCCTCAAATGAAACCTCCCCACTCTCGTCAATTTCCCCCCAGCAGATCAGCTTGGTATGCCTGCAGTATGGACATTGTGTGCAGACATGCCGCAGCCTGACCCGCTGCCGAATAAGCCTTGCCCACCAGATTCGATGTTTGCTTTAGAGGTCTGGTGGGCAACGTCGGGGATTTCAGGGACGATGCCGACTCAGGCGAGAGATAGCTCGCAAGCGTCTCCTCAACCCGAGGCATCGCCCCATAACCATGTTGCTTCAGCCCAGTGATGTTGCTATACATTGATGTCTGTGGGCTGAAGACACGGTACTGCACGGGTATATTTCACGACCTCGACACCTCGGTGTGGAGGCCATGAAAGAACGGCAGTCCCCGACGCTGGGGTAGTGACCTAGCTGGGAGGAAGCGTTCATCTAACTTGCTTTTAATTTTAGGAACGCTTTCCTCCACGGGCCAGCTTATATTCAGTTTCTCTACTGCCCGGGTCACTACCTCCATAAGCTCCTCATGGGCTGGAGATGAGGATGACGGTCCCTCATCACCACCCTCGACACCTTCAACATCAACCTCATCGGAGGAAGATATGTTCAGTGCCGGTGCCTCCCTTTGAGGGGAAGAAACCGCAGCGCGTGCTTCCACCACCAAAGAAAAGACACTAGATCTAGCAGGTAAGGGGAGCGATAAGGCAGAGCCCGTCTCTCCCCCCTCTGCTAGATCCATTTGTGAACCCCACGAGTGCAGTCTTCGCTGTGCCTCGGCAGCAGCAGGACCAGACCCGCGGGGAACACTCGCCGCGGCGCCCTCCTCAAAGAGTGCCCGGCGTGAGCGCAGCGTCCTGAGAGTGAGCTGCTCGCAGTGCACACAGACAGCCCCCTCGAGAGCTGCCTGTGCGTGCTCAACTCCCAGGCATTTCACACACATGTCGTGTGTGTCCCCTGCCACGATGAATCGCGGACAGGGAGGCGCACACTTAGTGAAACGCTGGCTTTCCGTCATTATATATATATATATTTTTTGTGTATGTGCCTTATTCACTTTCTGGAAACTCTTGTCCTCAGACGAAGAGATCACTTTTTGGCGAGATGGTAGACAAACAACAGTAAATAAGACAGACAAGATACAAATAGCGCTTACTGAGGACAACAGAAGCTAGCGTTCTTTGTTTCCGGGCATGCTTTATACGTTCCGGTCCGCGACGTCGCCCGCCTCTGACGTCACGTTCTCTCATTGGTTGGATACAATAGTGCTTCACGAACACAAAAATGCAGAGGATTCCCATCACGTCACTGACGTAGCGTCGATAGTTCCCACGAAAGGGAACTAAAGTCCCTATGGATATGAGCAAAACTGAGAAACCACTGATGTCCCTGGTACATGACAGAACGAGCCAATCAGTCACGGCTTGACCCTTCCAAGGATCCATTTGAATCAGGCCTGGTTCCACTATAAATCCTAATTTTTCTGTAGAAAGTATAACACCAAGAAAGACATTTCTAACAACCCTGCACCTTCAGACACATCACACAGGGTAATGGCTAAAGTTCTGAAGTGGGGTTACAATTCAGAAAATTAGATGCAGTCAATGCTATGTCCATAAAAACTGAAACATGCTTACTCCAGTCCGTATATAATACAGAACAGCACAAGATATGGTCTTTCGTGATATTTGAATTCTACTACACCGCACACATAACAGTGTTCACACTATGGATTGTGACAGAGCAATGTACTAAATATGGTCTGTGAGAGCTGTGACATTAAACCTTAATTTTTTATCATGATAATTATTTTTATCGCTTTATCGTCCAGACCTAATACACTTACACACTAAAGTTTCTACACACTATAGCACTCATCTCACCTGAGCACACACACACTGACCTGAAGTGGGCCACCATTGTTGTGCTAACTGCATTTTGTTGATCTTCACTGAGGGGCTTCAGGCCCTCCATCAGGTTATTCAGCTGCTCAGAGGCCCCCACTTCATTCAGCAGGTCCTCCAGAACACTGCGGTGGAACTTAAGGAGGTTGTTGTTGAAGACATGCTGGCCCCGGTCTGCTAGCTTATTAGAAGCAGTCAGTGTGCGAGTAGAACCAATAGTGTTTAGTGCGTTCTGGGCAGCGTTTTGAAGCTGATTCCTCTCAAAATTGCCATCACATATCCAATTCTGTCCTGTCAGGAAACACAGTGGTGACATGCAAACATTCACACAGTAATTTATCAGGTACTGATCCTTTAGTTCATGTGTGCATAGAACAAAACTGTATGTTTAATGGATGGATAAAACAGACATTGACGATTGATTTAAGAGAATAGGTAGGTAATGTCTTTAGTTTAGAGCACACACACACACACACACACACACACACACACACACACACACACACACACACACACACACACACAGAGAGAGGTGGGTAGAGTATCCAAAAACTGTACTCAAGTAAAAGTACATGTACTTATAGAAATATTTACTCAAAGTAAAAGTGAATGTAATAATATATATACATACACACACACACACACACACATATATATATATATATATATATATATATATATATATATATATATATATATATATATATATATATATATATATATATATATATATATATATATATAAACAATACAATAGCATGTTTAGATGCACCATTATTATTTAGATAGATATTTAAATTATTATCATAATTAGATATCTTTGCTACAAACACAGCAGAGACAAGCATCATTTCTGGCATCTGTAACCCGCATATCACTACACGTCCTTTACTTTGTATAAAAACAACTTAGCTACATTTGAAAGAAGAGAGAAAACTCTTTACATGTGCTCACGCTCATAACCGCTGAACATCTGAACACAAACAATGATCAAATGCACATTGACAGATCTTCTTCCGTCTGTTCTCCAAAATGTAATCAAATGCATATTTCTGCAGGCGCGTGTAAACTGGTTTCCCTTTCGATACTTCACTCGTACTGCGTATGGGGAAAGGTCTCCTTTTTCCCCGTTACTGAAGCCTTTTTCAATAACGCAGCGTAACTGCATCGTCATTGGTTCACTCATAGACAAGTTGTTGAACCAATGACGGCACGCCATAGCTGCGCGACCTATGGCGACAGAGCGCGCGAATATTCCCACCGAAATGGGCGGGGTTTAGGGCTATATAAGCGGGCGTTTCGCCATAGAATTTCAGTTCTCTCTCCTTCAGCGACGACTTCACATCGCTCCTCGCTGATCTCCGGCTGAAGCCTTCGCCGCCTGGAAGAAGCTCGCCTGGAAAGAAGCTCGCCTGAAAAGAAGCTCTCGCCGCCGTCGAAGAGGCTCCCGCAGCGGACTGCTGAGCTGCCGCCTCGAGCGCCGTCTCGAGCCGCCCGCTTCCCGCTTCCGGCCGCCTGCCAGCCCGTCTCCTGCCGCCATCCGGCACGCCTAAAAGAGCAATTTTCCCGCGGTTTATTGCCGCTCTAAAAGAGCTTTCCAACAGCGGTTTTCACCGCTCTAGCGGCCCTCGCCGCTCTAAAAGAGCCCCTCAAACGCCGTTTTCACGGCGGCGGCGTTGTTACAAATGCCGCGCCACTCGTGTGGCACATGCAGAGCCCCTCTGCATGACGACGACAGTCACGGTGAGTGCGTCGGCTGCCTGGGCAGACCCCATGCAGAGGCCGCGCTCACCGGGACCTCGTGTTCTCATTGTGAGAACATGAGTCTCGCCTCTCTGCGCTCGCGGATCGCCTTCTTCAGTGAAGGCGATCTTGCCGCTCGTGCCCTCCCGTCTTCTTCCTCCCGCGAGCCGGCTAGGAAGAGACGGTGGGGCAAAGCGGCCCAGCGCACGGAGTTGGATGACGTCACGCTGGCTTCCCCGCGTGCCTCACCCTCTCCCCCGAGAGAGCAGTCCCCCGTCCTGTTCTCCCGCTCTGAGTTGCGTCCCTCGGCAGATGCGAGCGACCTCATCTCTTTTGGCGGTTCTGAGGACGAGCCGCTTGATGACGTCATGTCTCTTGCGGCCTCTGAAACCGAAGGTTGGGCCGGTGATTCTGACCCCGCCCACCTTCCCTTGCTGGAGCCCATTGACTGCAAGCCGGGTATGGATGCCGAGCTCTTCCGCATCCTCTCGAAAGCAGTAGAGGTTTTAGACCTCGAATGGGCTCCGCCAGAGGAGCCATCACGGAGCAGGCTCGATGAGTGGTTCCTGCCGGGTTCCCGCCAGGCCCCTCGTCAATGCGCCTCACCGTTCACAACGAGCTGACGAAGTCGTGGCACGCCCCGTATTCTGCCCGCCTATGTACTACGCATTATTCAGCTCTCACCTCTGTGGATGGCTCTGAAGAGAAGGGTTACGAGCATCTACCGCCCCTGGAAGAAGCGGTGGTGGCTCACCTCTTTCCCCCCACGGCTGTGGGTTGGAAAACTAAGAGGGCCCTTCCATCCAAGCCCTGCAGGACCACTTCTGCCCTGGCTGGCAGAGCATATACGTCCTCGGGCCAGGCTGCCTCAGCGCTGCACGCCATGGCTATTCTCCAGGTGTTTCAAGCAAAGCTCCTCCGTTCTCTGGATGAGTCCGGCGTCGATGCACCTGCCTTCCGTGACCTCCGCAGCGCCACTGACTTAGCCCTGCGTGCCACAAAGGCCACAGCTCAGGCCATTGGACGATCCATGGCCAGCCTGGTCGTGCTTGAGTGCAAAACGGCCTTTTTGGATGCCCCGGTCTCTCCTTCTGGTCTATTCGGGCCAGCTGTAGAGGGCTTTACGGAGCGTTTTATTGCAGCACAAAGGTCGTCTCAGGCTATGCGACACTTCCTGCCTAAACGCTCTAGCTGCACGTCTGCTTCCAGCCGCCCCAAGTCAGCAGAACAAACCAGCCCCCTCTACCTCTCAGGCAGCACCACCCAAGGAACAGCGCCATCGTAAGCGCTCCTCCTTCCCGAGGCAACGTCAGGGACCCTGGCCTAAGATTATGCTGGACCCGACGCCTCCTAAGCCCTCCTGATGTTTCAGGAAGGAAGAGGATGGGGCAAAGTCTCGCCACGGCCGGACCACCCCAAAAGCTCTTTCGTTCCACCCCCCCTCCGCCTCGTTCAGCTCCGGGTGTGGGAGATATGTTCAGTGTTGTGCTAACTGGGCCCAGTGCTGCGTCCATGCAAAACGCTATTCTTATGGCGAACACTATTCCTCTTCCACTCTCTCCGGTGCACGGGCCCCCGATTGGCGGCCCGTCACCCGATACCATTCAGCCCCTTGTCACGCAGGCCGAGGCCTGGCGGGCCATCCCCGGAGTGTCAAGCTGGGTTCTGGGAACCATAAGTCGAGGCTACTCACTTCAGTTCGCCCGAAGGCCCCCGCGCTTCAGCGGGGTGCTTCAGACTTCAGTCAACACGAACGACATTCATGTCCTCCGAGCCGAAGTCACGTCTCTTCTGAGGAAAGGAGCTATAGAAATAGTCTCCCCCTCAGAGAGCAATTCGGGGTTCTACAGCCGTTATTTTCTAGTTCCCAAAAAAGATGGCGGTCTCAGACCCATCTTAGATCTCAGGCTCTTGAACCTCTCCCTCATGAGACGGAAGTTCAAGATGCTAACGCTGAAGCAGATCCTAGCGCAGGTTTGCCCCGGGGACTGGTTCTACTCGCTGGACCTGAAAGATGCATACTTTCACATCCAGATAGCCCCCCATCACAGGCGATTCTTGAGATTCGCGTTCGAGGGTGTGGCTTACCAATATACGGTCCTTCCATTCGGACTGTCCCTAGCTCCTCGCACTTTTACCAAGTGCATGAACGCGGCGCTTTCCCCACTGAGACAGATGGGAATCCGGGTTCTCAATTACCTCGACGACTGGCTCATCCTAGCCCAGTCACGAGCCGAGCTGGAGCATCACAGATCCGTGTTACTCAGCCACTTGGAGTGCCTGGGTCTCAGGGTCAACTTTGCCAAGAGCTCACTGCTCCCCAGCCAGCGTATAACGTTCCTGGGTGCGGTTTTCGACTCAGTCCGTATGACGGCTGTAGTCTCTCCAGAGCGCGCTCTGGCCATTCAGCAGCTCGCGGCATCGGTCAGGAACAGAGCCTATTTCCCTCTGAAGTTTTTCCAGAGGATGCTAGGGCTGATGGCTTCCGCCTCCCCGGTTCTGCAGCTCGGCCTTCTTCGGATGCGGCCTCTGCAGTACTGGTTGAAGTTCCGGGTCCCTCCTCACGCCTGGCGGCACGGCCGCCTGCGTCTCAGGGTCAATCAGGCCTGTTTGGCAGCTCTGTAACCCTGGATGAACCCTGTATGGTTCAGCCAAGGTGTACCCCTACAGGCGGTGTCCAGAAGGACGGTGCTCTCAACGGATGCATCCAACACAGGTTGGGGCGCTCTTTGCGAGGGCAGACCGGCCTTCGGCTCGTGCTCTCACGAGGAATGCCATCTGCACATCAACTGCCTCGAGATGTTGGCAGTGATTCGAGCCCTTCATGCGTTCCAGGCACACCTGACAGGGCGCCACGTCTTAGTCCAGTCGGACAGCATGACAGTGGTGTCATACATAAATCACCGGGGCGGTCTTTCGTCCAGCCGCTTATGCGCTCTGGCGAAGCGTCTTCTGGAATGGGCATCACCGAGGTTTCAGTCGCTCAGGTCGACTCACATACCCGGGAGAACAAACTTGGAAGCAGACATGCTATCTCGGAGCAATGTCCCCTCAGACGAGTGGATGCTCCACCCCCAGACGGTTCTCATGATCTGGGAGTTCTTCGGGAAGGCAGAGGTAGACCTCTTCGCTTCAGAAGGCAACTCTCACTGCCCAATTTATTTCTCGAAGGAGGTAGATGCGCTGGCCCATGTCTGGCCCAGCACCCTCCTTTACGCTTTTCCCCCAATCGCTCTGATCCCACAGGTCATCAGACGAATCAGGGAAGACAAGCACAGAGTCCTCCTGGTGGCCCCGCTCTGGAGGAGCCAAGTTTGGTCCTCAGAGCTGTTCAGGCTTTCCACAAAAGCTCCGTGGCCGATCCCCCTGAGACGGGACCTCCTCTCTCAGGCGAACAGGATGATTTGGCATCCCCAGCCAGAACTCTGGGCTCTGCACCTCTTGAGAGGTTTCTTGAGAGGTTCTAGGCGATCGATCACAGCCTTTTCGGCAATCTGATCAGCTCTTTATCTGCTTTGGTGGCCGCACCAAGGGGTCTTCGGTCTCAAAGCAACATCTTTCGCGTTGGATAGTCGACGCTATTGCTCTTTGTTACTCCTCTATGGGCCTCGACTGCCCCATAGGAGTTAGAGCTCACTCTACTAGAGGAATGGCTTTCTCTTGGGCCTGGTCTAGTGGAGTTTCGATTAAAGACATCTGTGAGGCGGCCGGCTGGTCCTCGCCGTCTACTTTTGTCAGATTTTATCATTTGGACGTCCCGATCTTACAAGCTCGGGTCCTGTCAGTATGATCCAGCGGCCTCTATCGAGCTCCGCTTCATGCCACTCTGGGAGTTAACTCCCTTTTTGTAGTGTAACGAGGGTTCGACAGCTCCGGCCTTCTCACTTGTCCTCTGGTTCCCTCACGGTGCCCAAGACAAGTCCAGTCGTTCCCTGCCGTGGCGCGGCGCGGTTGAAATCGTTCCCCATACGCAGTACGAGTGAAGTATCAAAAGGGAACGTACTCGGTTACTAACGTAACCTCGGTTCCCTGAGATACGGAACGAGTACTGCGTTACATGCCGTGCCATGAGGCTGCGGCTTCAGTGTCGTCGCTTCAGTCGAATGACCTGAAATCCTATGGCGAAACGCCCGCTTATATAGCCCTAAACCCCGCCCATTTCGGCGGGAATATTCGCGCGCTCTGTCGCCATAGGTCGCGCAGCTATGCCGCGCCGTCATTGGTTCAACAACTTGTCTATGAGTGAACCAATGACGATGCAGTTACGCTGCGTTATTGAAAAAGGCTTCAGTAATGGGGAAAAAGGAGACCTTTCCCCATACGCAGTACTCGTTCCGTATCTCAGGGAACCGAGGTTACGTTAGTAACCGAGTATGTTAAATGTGTCAACGCAAAGGCGTTCATTTTCAAGACGAACAGGTCACCGGCGCCGCCACTGCGCAACCACGGGTGTTCATTTCATAATCTCTGAACAATAAGAGCTTATTTAATGTATAAATTAAGATACATGTCCTTAAAAACAATACAGAAAAGCTACATACTTTGTAATCGTGGCGTAATAATCTGTTTGGTAAATGCTATTGTCTGTATGAATTGAAATCAAATGAAATCGATACCTGTGGAATTGTTCACAGACAGCATGCGCAGTTCAACTAATAAAGATCTTCATCGCTGGCAAGCAATAGGATGCACTTACAGGTTTGCTTTTAATTGACTGGAGATCCACTGCCACTTCATCCAACGCTTCGAGTGAAGCCACTTCGGACGATTCAGTGCGTGCAGGAACTGAACAATTCATTCAAACTGATTCGCGAACCAATTTACCTGCGTTCCATTCGGAAGGGCTCATGCACTAATCCCTTCAAAGGGTTTACCCTCCGGAGTGAGAGCTTCGAAGGGATGAAGGGTGTAGGGGTCAAAAAAATTATTTTTTTGGAACGCACTTCGGCGTCATCTTACATGACAATCAAGGAGGAGAAGATTGTGCAAGCTGCGGCCTTTGTTTAACGTTAGTTTATTTAGGTTTATCGCACCATATTGTATATTGTGTCTTTGAATTTGAAACATTTGAATGGACAGATAAAGGGAGCTGTAAAGTATTTTTGTTGAAGTACAATGTCGTTTTGACCATAATAATGTGCCAAATCTAACTTGTATAACTATTACAGTAGTATAGAAAAATACTATATATAAACATTTATAGGTAAAATCGAACTTTTTTTATTGACAAAGGCAAAAGTTACAATTCAAAGAATTAACAACAATAAGAGAATTATAAACAAACACAAAAACAGTAAAGAAAAAAGAAAAAAAAAACTTTTTTTTTCTTCCTTGTACATCATAAAAAGGCATAAATGGGGGATGTATGGCGTTATTTTACTGTCTAATGTCGAGAGCACATTATTCTGACCTGAGAGCACATCAATGCGCGAGCACAAATCTGTCTGTTCGCGCGCGGATTTCATTTGCTCTTGCACAAAACTGGACGCGCGCTCTCAAATATACAGTGCTCTCTTATGAACTGCCTCTCCTCTCGCTCAGATATTGCACATGCGCTCAAACTGTGTCCTTGCAATTTGCTTCTGGATTAATCATTGTCAAAAGTTATCAACCAATCAGAAGAGACGACTGATCCATAAAAATGCTACGTGGAATCTTATTGGCTGAGAGTGAACTGCGCCTGGAATTCTTTATACAAAAATGGATATTTCATTTTTTTTACAATTTAATAATATTCAATAATATTAATCAAAATGCAGGTCATATCTTAGAAATGGCTTGGAATGGGGCGCTTGGATGTTTTCTATATTAATAACCTTGTTTGTCTAACTGCATCCCGTTACAGGTCAAACCCCACTGAATGATTCATCAAAAACCAACATATTATCCAATATCATGGACGAAAACATTAAATTAAACATTAATTTAAAACAAAAGATTAAACAACTAATAATGTTATAAATCAGTCTATTTAGAAATGTGTAAAATGTTATAAATTAGCCTAATAAAAAATGTATTAATTTAAACGAATTCATTACAAAATCGTTTGAAATTAAAGGCGCTCTAAGCGATTCTGAGCGGAGTAACTTCCTGTTGACGTTCGAAGTGTTGTCAAACAAAACAGAGGCTAGCTAGACCCTCCCTCCTCCTCCTCCTCCTCCTCCCCCTCCCCTTCGTGCTTCCTGAAACAGTCATGAACGCGCATTTAAAATGTAAGTAGCTTGCGTATTGACGCTGCTTGTCGGTTATTGGCTGGAGCATATTTAATATGTTAAGTGGTCCAGGCTGCACCAGTTTGTTTTTATTGCAGTTTTCGGAGCTTGTGGCGACTACAGAGACCGCGTTTTTTTACAGTGTGTTCAGGGGACACGCAGCTAGCGCATAGTGAGGAGATGTTTGCGGTATGTGACAAAAAAAGACTGTAACGATAAGGGAGTGAGAGTAAGATCCACATGCAAGGCTTAATTAAATGTTGAGCGTGCTTGTCAAACGGGGCGAACAGGAACATCAGAGACAGGCAGGATCGTAGTCAAAGTACAGGCAGTGGTCAAAAGACAGGCAGCTATCAATCACAGAACAGGAGAACCAGACAGGGATAGGGAACAGGAACCGGAACAGAGAAACAGGGAAATAGGATAAACGCTTGGAAATGTAACACTCGGGAAAACAAGACCTCGCGGTGAGGTGATGTGTGTATGAGTCTTTTATAGTCCGTGTAATGAGCTGCAGCTGGGTGTGGTGATTAACGAAGAGAGAACATGTGGCTGGCAGAGAGGATCGTGGGAGATGTAGTCCGGGGCGTGACAGGGACAGGTGATAATCATAACAAAGACATATTTCGTCCAGTGTTTTTAAACGAATTTCTTGAATTAATGATTCTGATACATCAAATACATTTTAACAGTCACTGGTCACCACCTAATGGCAGAACAGTGTAATTACATTAGTTTCAAAGGTCATTTTTTGCTGAAATCAGTGTATATTCAGACTATAAATTGTTATTGCAATACTTGCGTTATTGTTTAATGTTTGCAACACAGAAGTATCAATTGTGAAGCTGTTTAAAACATAAAGCTTACATGACCACTGCTTTCAGCGGCAATGCAAAAGCAGGTTTAAATATTCCGGTGTGATCGTAATTTCAAAGGTTTAATAGACATAACTGAATCTTTGTTATTTAGGAATAAGATCGTGTTCTTTTGATTAATCGTGCATACATAATGCATCATGTTTTACCAGACCTCAAAACAAATTCACTATAGGTGTTATATTTGATCTCCACATTTTAAGTATTTAGGGAATGATGATCTGACCTGATCTTGTTCTGTCTTAAATCAGAAGATATTTTTTGGTAATATTTTACAATAAGATTGTCACGGTTGGTGATCCGCTGTCTCATTCTGGTGTTTGTGTATGTGTGTGTTTCGTCACGTTAATTGTTTCATGTGGGCGTCGCCGCTGATTGTCAATGATCAGCGGCAGCTGTATGTCATCAACTAGCCTATTTAATGCCCTGTCTTTCGTCTCATGTTTGTCAGATCGTTGTTTGGAGTCCTCTGTGTTGTTCCCTGTTCTCCTTGTGTGTTCTTCCGCTGGATTGGAGTTCTTCGTGGTGTTGTGTTCCTGTCTTCTGTTCCTCGTCGGATTCTTCATGGTGATCTTCACTCACACGGACTTCCACCACGATCTTCACTCACACGGACTTCCACCACGATCTTCACTCACCTGTTCCTGGTGGCCCATTGAAGTCCCTGCGTCACCGCTCTCCTGCTGTCTGCTACGTGTCTTCTGACCAACCATTTGTGTGTGAAACTCAATAAATGAGAAGTTATAACTTGCACTTGCATCTGCCTTTATTTCCCGTGACAGAACAATCTGACCATCATGGATGCAGCAAGTTCGGGACGGAGTTCATCAATCACAGCATCGCTCGGATGGACCAGCAGCAGGAGAGCATTTCTTCTACTGGACGCGCTGTGCAAGCACTGGTGACGCAGGTGTCCGAGCTCTCCCAGCAACTACAACAGCTTTGCAATCCCACTGCGCCGCCCACACCGCCCGTTCCCCCCACACCACTGGAACGGGGAGACCAGCTGGAGCCACGCCTACCAGTCCCACAGTTTTATGCTGGTGAGCCTTATTTCTGCAGAGCTTTTCTTACAAGATGTTCCATGCATTTCTCTCTTCAGCCCCGAACCTTCGAAAGGGAGGAGTCAAAGGTGGCGTTCGTGCTCACGCTTCTCACGGGGCAGGCAGCGTTGTGGGGAACGGCGGTGTGGGAGAACCAGGATCCATGCTGTACCTCGTTCCAGGCACTCGCCGCCGAAATGAAGAGGGTCTTCGACCGTGCGGTCGCTGGCAAGGATGCGGCTCGACAGCTTACGGAACTTAAGCAAGGGAATCGTACTGTGGCTGAGTACTCCATTGAGTTCCGGACTCTTGCGGCGGAGTGCAGATGGAACAAGGAGGCGCAGTGGGACGTCTTCCTGCATGGGTTGGCCGACCGTGTCCAGAAGGAAATTTACATCTTGGATCTGCCTCAGAGTCTTAATGGGCTTATCGACCTCGCCCTGCGAGTTGACGCTCGCCTCAGCCGTGTGGAACGTTTCTCTCGTCCAGACCACGGACCTAGAGGCGCGAAGGGTCGGTCGACCAGCGCTGGAGACACGGTCGGTCCCACCTCCGATTCTGAACCCATGCAGGTAGGGAGAGCTCGGCTTTCCCGGGAGGAGAGAGAGAGGCGGAGATCCCAGGGACTGTGTATTTACTGTGGAGGAGCGGGTCATTTTCTGCATTCGTGCCCGGTAAAAGATCGAGCCCGATAGTAATGAAGAGGCTACTATCAGGTGGGATCTCCGCTGAGAAGTCCTCACCATCCTTTCTCCTTCCAGTAAGACTGAGATGGGCCACCCACACTCTCACCTGTCAAGCACTACTGGACTCGGGAGCTTAAAGTAACTTTATGGACATTCACTTTGCACAGAAAAATCACCTGCCCATCACTCCACTCACCAGTCAGATTTCAGTCAACGCACTCAATGGTCAGAGTCTTCCCAACATCTCACTCACTACCAGTTTCACAACCTTGATTACATCCGGCAACCACACGGAATCCATTCAATTTCTGCTCATGGACTCTCCCTTAGCACCCATTGTACTCGGGCACCCCTGGCTCACTCAACACAACCCCAAGGTGGACTGGCGGCAGCACTCCATCTCTGAATGGAGCACTCAATGTCACGAGTCCTGTCTTATGTCTGCTTGTCCGTCTGAGTCTGTTTCTGTGTTGCAGGCAAAGGCAGCGGATTTGTCAAACGTGCCCGCAGAGTACCTGGATCTGAAGGAAGTGTTTAGTAAGTCCCGTGCTGCTTCTCTTCCTCCGCATCGTCCCTATGACTGTGCTATAGGTTTAGTGCCCGGTAAGTCTCCACCTAAAGGCAAGTTGTACTCTCTTTTGGTTCCTGAGAGGGAGGCCATGGAGAAATATATTTCTGATTCTCTAGCAGCGAAGTTTATCCGCCCTTCCTCTTCTCCAGCGGGGGTGGGGTTCTTTTTTATAGGAAAGAAGGATGGTTCTTTGTGACCTTGCATTGATTACCGAGGGCTGAATAACATCACGGTAAAGAATACTTATCCTCTGCCGTTGATGTCTTCAGCTTTCGAGAGGTTGCAAGGAACATCCATTTTCACAAAATTGGATTTACGGAACGCTTATCAGTTGGTTCGCATCAGGAAGGGGGATGAGTGGAAGACTGCCTTTAACACCCCCAAGGGGCACTTTGAATACTTGGTCATGCCCTTCGGGCTGTCCAACTCCCCGGCGGTCTTCCAGGCACTCGTTAATGACGTGTTGAGAGATATGGTTGACCAGTTCATATATGTCTACCTGGATGACATATTGATTTTTTTTCCCTCATCTCTCCAGGAACATGTTCAACACGTCAGACAAGTGCTTCAACGACTGCTAGAGAATGGGCTTTTTGTCAAGGCGGAGAAATGCGATTTTCATGCACAGTCTGTTTCTTTCCTAGGGTACCTCGTCTTGTCTGAGGGAGTACGCATGGATCCTGACAAGGTTAAGGCTGTGGTGGATTGGCCAAGTCCAGATTCCCGTAAGGCCCTACATAGGTTTCTGGGGTTTGCCAATTTCTACCGGTGGTTCATTCACAATTTCAGCCAACTAGCCGTGCCTCTGACCACCTTGACCTCCCCTAGAACAACGTTCAGGTGGTCCGATGCAGCTGAGGCTGCATTCACCAAACTGAAAAGTTGCTTCGTTTCGGCTCCCATTCTCATAGCCCCTGATCCTTCACGTCAGTTTGTGGTGGAGGTCGATGCGTCAGAGGCAGAGATGTTCACGAGTCTTTTATCTGGAGTCCGAGTCAAGTCTGAAGTCTTTAAGCTGGAGTCCGAGTCAAGTCTGAAGTCTTTATCACTGGAGTCTGAGTCAAGTCTGGAGTCTTTTGTCACGAGTCCGAGTCGAGTCTCGAGTCATTAAAAAAAAAAAAAAAAAATTCTCATAATCAAATCCTATTTTTTATCCTAGTTGTATTATATAGACAAAATAATGATCTTTCTGTAATCTGTTTTATTTGAAATTAAGGTCCTATGATGTAAGGGATAATGTACATCCAGTTTGTTACTTCATAATCCATTACAATGTACAAAACAGTCGTCCTGGCAACACAAGTAGTCATTTTTAATACAGTCACTAAACGGACAAAAGATGGCGCCAGTGAGTCACGGTTTGTTATACAGCAGTTTGTTATACAGCTTCGTTGTTATTGACAACAGTCATTATCAGAAAATATTAAACTTCGGAATGTTTAAGAATGTCAATTGAAAACTCTACACATGCTGATTGTGATACATTAAAATATGAGCTTTAAGTAATAAATGGATTAACATCTCTTTCTATCTCTCTCTCTTATGGACACACATTAAGAAAGAGAAAAGCTGCATATAATACGAAAAGATTGATAAAACGTAGTGCTAGGTTTAAAGTCTAGATTTTTTTGTTCATATTTTAACAGGCTGGCAATTAAAAAGAGCCATGCAGCTTCACCACAGTATAATAGCTAGCTGTATGAGTTAATGTGACTAACCTTTGTGGATGCGATGTCTCAAAAAAATTGATGATGTTGTTCCGGTGTCTTTAATTGTTTTCCCACATTCTGTGCGTCTAGCTGATCTGACGTGATAATAACCCAAACGACAGAACATATGGCATGGTGGTTCCCGTCATGTTGCATGGGACTCTAATTATGACATTTCTGAGTTTATGCGCACGGACATACGTAATCAAAGTGTATGACAAGAGTCCAATCTACCACGACACGTAAGGAAATATATGTGACGCAGATATTATAAAACCATTTAAACACAACACGAATTCTTTATTATATCAGTAGTTCAGGTTAAAAGACTTGAGTCGTTTTTAAAATTTTCTGAGTCTTTTGTGCCGAGTGGAGTCAAGTCTGAAGTCATTTCAGGTCGAGTCCGAGTCTGAAGTCTGTTAAAATGCGACTCGAGTGCGACTCGAGTCCGAGTCTCTAACTCGAGTGCCCATCTCTGGTCAGAGGTGGGGGTAGGTGCAGTTCTATCCCAGCGTTCACCCACAGACGATAAGATGTATCCCTGCGCGTTTTTTTCCCATCGTTTATCTCCAGCCGAGCGTAATTATGACACCGGTAACAGAGAGTTGCTGGCAGTCAAGTTAGCGTTGGAAGAATGGCGTCATTGGTTGGAAGGTTCGGGGGTACCTTTTATCGTTTGGACTGATCACAAGAACTTAGAATATATCAGATCTGCCAAAAGACTAAACTCCAGGCAGGCTCGGTGGGCACTTTTTTTCGGACAATTTGATTTTTCTCTCTCGTACCGCCCAGGTTCTAAAAACATCAAACCCGATTCTTTGTCTCATATTTTTGATCCTTCCGAACGCCCGTCTACTCCCGAGTATATTCTACCTGAGACATTAGTGGTCTCCACTCTGACATGGGAGGTCGAATCGAAGGTCAAGACGGCCTTAGAAGGGGTAACTTCTCCGCCCGGGTGCCCACCGAATCGATTATTTGTGCCGGAGAGGTTAAGGTCCAATGTTATCCAGTGGGGGCATTGTTCCAACGTGGCTTGTCATCCAGGGGTTAATCGCACCAGTTTTTTGGTCAAGCGGCGATTCTGGTGGCCTGCTATGGCTCGTGACATTCGCTGTTTTGTTTTGGCTTGCTCGATTTGTGCCACTGGTAAGACTTCCAACCGACCCCCAGATGGGTTACTCCAACCGCTGTCTGTCCCTTCAAGACCCTGGTCCCACATTGCGCTAGATTTTGTCACCACCCTCCCACCCACCTAGTGGAACATGGTTGTGTTCCACAAAAAGTCAAAGAGCATTCTATCAACCTTCACACAAATTGACTTGTCTTCATACAAGGAAAGAGCAGGATAGTTCAATCGAGAAACACCTTCAGCTTTAGCGAGGAGAGCCCTTCCTCGTAAAGACCCTTTGGAGCCAGGAGTTAAATTTTTTCTTAACTTTAGTAATTACTGGATCAAAGTTTAACTTTCCTCTCATATTAACATCTTTACAAATGATCACACCCAAATAACACACTTCAGTATTAACCGGAATACTATGCAGGAAAGCAGAACAAGACTTTAAAGGAAGGAGTTCACATTTATCTAAATTCAAACATAAACCGAAAGCTTTAGAGAATACTTTAATAAGATCAAGAGCGATAGGGATCTGTAAGTAATTTGTTAATAAGAGTGTAGTATCGTCAGCTAATTGGGTTATAAGAATCTGTTTATCAGCTATATTAAAGTACAGATTTTTCATTATAAATGCACTCAAGTTAAAGTAAAAGTACCCACATTTAAATCTACTCTAAAAAGTACAAATTTTCCAAAAAACTACTCAAGTAAATGTAACGAAGTAAATGTAGTTCGTTACTACCCACCTCTGACTACAACCCCCAAAACTGTTGCCAAAGCCAGCACGAGCTTCAAAATAGGAATCATTGTGGTCTCAATCAGGTCCTTTACTAGTCAGCAATCTGTATTAAAAAAAAAAACATAATATAATATTATTTTTTCACCAAATGGACCCAGAAATGTGTATTAAAGTTTTTGACTGACAAAAGTCTATGTATAAATTTGCAGGGGGTCCGGGGAGGGGGTGGGTCACGTTCATGTAAACACGTTAACTTGTTTTCCTTTATCGGAGTAGGGTAGACCAGGTACAGTTGGTACAGTTGAAACACCATAATTAACTTGCGTACGCAACAAGTCTGATCTGTGATATTTGCTTCGCACATGTGTATTAACTTACATTTTCATAAACCTTAATCTGTGCTCTAAACACTGACATACCGCATGACTTTGTGTCATGCAAGGTCATCGTAAAATCTAGAGAAATGTTCAAGGTGGTCAGCGGGGTACAGTTGAGACACAATGTACCAAATGTACCCGCACTATAGAATCCTATTGCGGCACATGCAGTTTAGTTGCACAATGTAAGATCACAAGTTAATAGATTTCATCTGTTTTATTATTGCTGTTTGCAGTTGTTCAATGTTTATTACTTTTACTCAACTTTTCAACTGTTAATATTAAAATGATGGACTGAAATTAAATATTGTATCGCTGTTTGCCATTACTGTACAGTGTTTTTCAAATGAACTACTTTTAACTAAACAATCAGATAAAATACTGAATGAAAATAAAAACTGTTGAATTCTCATTTTTAAAGATATTTTACATTTGCAGTGAATTAGTTAGGCAGCTTTACAGCATTCTCAACTGTACTCAACTGTACCTGCTTCTTGTGTTTAAGAGCTAATTTTGGCAAATATAACATACATATGGATGTTAATAATTATTAATATTTTAGTAGACAAGTAAAGGAAATGTCATATGAAAAATCACTTCTTTTCAGTCCCTAGTTTTGGTGTGGTCACGGAAAAAGCAAAAAGTGTACCAACTGTACCCAGTCTACCCTAAGGACCAGGTCAAAGGCTTAAGCATAAACCGATCGCACAGCTAGATTTTTGCCCCTTACACCGATTTCGTCCAGCATGTAAACACATTACCATTCTTTCTGTCGGCTTATTGAAGTGCACATGTGTGATATGTGACAGGAACGCATCCTTAACATGGATTTAAACATATCCATCCTGTTGAAAAAAACAGCATATGCTGGATAGGTATGTTTTGAAGCTTGAGCTGGTTTGAGCTGGTTCATTTATAATTTACTCACCCCATGTCATCCAATATGTTTATGGTTTTCTTTCTTTCTTCAGGTGAAAAGAAATGAAGGTTTTTGAGGAAAACATTTCAGGATTTTTCTCCATATAGTGGACTTCACTGGGGTTCAACGGGTTGAAGGTCCAAACATCAGTTTCAGTGCAGCTTCAAAGAGCTCTACATGATCCCAGATGAGGAATAAGAGTAGTGAAACAATTGTTTATTTAAAAAAAAAAAAAAAAAAAAAAAAAAAATATATATATATATATATATATATATATATATATATATATATATATATATATATATATATATATATATACTTTTTAACCACAAATGCTTGTCTTGGAATAGCTCTGTGATGAGTCATGCATTACGTAATCATGTTGGAAAGGTCACACATGATTTAGCCAGAAGTACTCCAGTAGGGTAAAAAACTCCATCTCATTTTCTCCTCCAGCTTCAAATCATCCGACATCGTTGTTTTACCTTTTTTTCTTTTTTTTCTTTTGTAAAAGGTATTTGACTTGGTCTTTGCATGTTTGCTTTGTGAACACTTGATGTGTACTTTCACCTATGTCACGTGACCTTTCCAACGTGATTACGTAATGCGTGGAGCATCTGCTAGTGCAAGACGGAGCAGTGCAAGATGAGCATTTGTGGTTAAAAAGTATATACATTTTATTTTTTTTATTCAGAAAATGACCGAACCTTTCTCTAGATAAGACTCTTATTTCTCGTCTGGGATCATGTAGAGCTCTTTGAAGCTGCACTGAAACTGACATTTGGACCTTCAACCCGTTGAGCCCCAGTGAAGTCCACTATATGGAGAAAAATCCTTAATTTGGAGAATTAAAACTTAAAAATTAAAACATTTTAATAAGAACAAAGTTTAGTAGCACAATACAATTAACAGTGAAATTCATTACTGAAGCTATACTGATTTAAATATTACTGAATTTATAAAAATTGCATTGTGTTTATAAACCTGTGAAGAAACCTGACCACATTAGAAGAGATCAGCAAGCATTCTTTCGCAGTTAACAAGTTAACATTATTGATCAAAACTGCCAAGTAAATTGGATCTGGAAAATAGATGCCCTCATTCAACTACAAATTCACATAGTATTCAATTTATTAACAGCAATAATAAGCTGGTAGTTACCTCTTGTCAGCTACAGTCGTATCGTCTGACTGCAAGTCGAGGAGGCAGAAAGTGAAGTGAGGAGGAGCACAGCGAGGAGGCGAGTAAAACCAGTGTAAGATTATTGTCTTTGTTTTTATAAGCAAATATTAAGCAAATACTTCAAACTTGGTAAACAGGAAGCAGTTCTAACTGGAATTGGTAAGTTATTCCATAGACTAGGACCAACAACAGCGAAGGCTCAATCATGCTTTTTTAGAGAGGTTTTGAAACTAAAATCATCTGACAGACCAGCTAGAACCACTAGCTCTGTCAGGCTGGAAACCAGCTAATAAAGACCAACCAAACAGCAAATAAACGAGTGGTCAAACCCCCTCTAGGTGAATATCAGCAAATACAGAACATAAAACTAACTGCACCCCCCTCTGTGACCCTCAGCATATTACATATCACAATTGCATGGCACAAAAGATTAATTTTCTTACACTCCTGGTGCGTATGGTAGGACCAGTAGAACTGAAAGAAGATTTTATTGTCATAATACTAAAGAGTTAGCTAATCACAGTTACATTCTCATTCATGTCATTTCAGCACATTGCATGTTGAACTTGTCTGACTGTATTAAAATGAATTTCATATAAGTATAAGTATATTAATTTACACTCTATGATATCATTGCATATTATTTATAATATTAAGTCTTTCCAAGGCAAGCCACTGCTACTTTCTTAAAAGCATTATGTGACCATAATGTGAAATACCCTAATGTGAACCAGGGATAATAATAAGGCAGCGACTATTTACACAAAGTGACAATAGCAGCATTTTCTTAGCGATATGCTGTTTACACTAGGTGAGACTCTGAGGTAGATTCTATTTACACCATGTAAAATTATCAGTTCTTTGCAATAAGAGTAAATAGTAATTAGATGCTATCTATACTTTATATTGGCAGATACTATTTGCACCTCAGTATTTTTGTACATTAATAGGATGCAATAATATCATAGAGTGTAAATTATTATACTTATTAAAATTATTAAATGGATGCTACCTTATTGGGAGAAGAAAAACCCTCACTACACCTTCCCCTAACCCTACACAATAAACACTTTATTCGCAGTTTATTCGCAGTATTATTAATCACTTGTTCGCAGTTTATTTCTACTTTTAGAACATTATCATTTTTATTAAAAATAAATGCAAGCTCAGCAGAAGGCGGATTCAAATCCATGTCAATCGCATTAAATGCCAGGACTGCAAGCCTGTCACACTGGAGTTGCAGTATTAAAACACCCAAAGAAGGAGATATCGTCAAGAACCTTTAATGGAGTAATCTGAACAAGAAACAGAGAAAATCACCAAGAAATTAAACTACAAACACCACATAACATAAAAAAAGCTAGACAAAAAACAGACTGAAACTCAAGGCTTAAATACACAGCAGACAGAGGAGTTAACGAGACTTGATTAACAAGACACATCTGAACTGAAGACACTAATTAATCAGTAACCAAGGAGACAAACAGGCAGGCACACAAGGAGAACTGAAACAATTAACAAACTAGAAAACTGACTGAAGACAGAAAAAAATCAAAAACATATTCTAAACGGGACAGTATGCCCCCTCCCAAAAAGGCACATCCTTGTGCCGTAAGAAGATAGCCCAGAGGCAGGGTGGCTGGGGAGGAGGGCATAGAGCAAGCAAAAGTTCAAGGGGTGGGAAGGTGGGCACCCTGGTGTCTTTATAGGAGGGTGAGAGTAGAGGTGCAGGCAGGTGTGAAGCCTCCGAGGTGGAGTCGGGAGCTTGGGGGACCAGGCCTGCACTTTTGGAAAACCATTTTTGGGGGAACACGGGGAAACACATAAGGATAGGAATGGACGGAACCATTGGAGCGGTATGTGGAGGACATCAGAGTGGGGTAAGCTGGTGAGTGTGTTTCAGATGGGGCTGGATGAGGAAGATGCTCCATTTTTTAACTTCTTCTACTTCAAAATGCATGACAAAGGAGATATCTTGAAGGACTTTTAATGGAGTAATCTAAACAAGGAACAAGGAACAAGGAAAATCACCAGGAAAGCAAACTACAAATGCCAAGTAACATAAACAAAGCTAGACAAATAACAGACTGAAACTTAAGGCTTAAATACACAGCAAACAAGTTAACTAGACAAACAAAAAGTTAACTAGACTAAATTAACAAGACACACCTGAACTGAAGTCAAGTCAAATCACCTTTATTTATATAGTGCTTTTTACAATGCAAATTGTGTCAAAGCAGCTTTACAGTGATAACTGGTGTAAGACTTGATTTTCCTGCTCAAACAAAAAACTGAGATCAAGTGCCCTGCAATAAAGCAATAAAGCTCATCTGGAGAGAAGATCTCAAAGAGATAGCATAGGACAAGACACGTCTACAGGATGCAACCAACCATTTTAAATTTCTCAGTGCGATTGGTAAAATGGTCTCATTTTCACAGCAGTCAGTGGTATTATGAAGAAGATTGAAAACTAAGGAGAATTCTGTCCTCTTTTTGGGTAGTGTCTCTTCTCCTCTCCCCCCAAAACAGGTGTTGGTGTAATAAAAATGTACAATCCTTTGTTCTATTCTTGGTATATAAGGTAAAGTGCAAAGCAGTCATGTGGGACTTTCTGTATCCAGAAGCCCCCATGCAGAGATAGGTTGAATGTCTGAAGACATTCACACATCACTGCGTGTATATGTATTTCTTTGAGTAATTGATGTTATGCATGTATTGTTTTTGAATTGGCTTCTAATTGTCTAACTGTAATGCAATTGACATGACACATTTTTACTTGACAAATAAATTGTTATATTTGATTTATTCTGCATTATTCTTAATTCATTATTTCTAGTAGATTAAAGCGAAGGTATTACCGCAAATCTGTGTACAGGATTGATCATACAGAAGGTTTAATAGATGGAGCATAGGGCACATCAATTAAGTCCATTTCGATTTCTGAGTATCGCTGCCTTAAATAAGTTGCAGTTTTTGTAAATATACTGTATAAAAACTATGCTTTTTGTTACGAGTAAAGCTGGGCACACATTTAACGTCTAGCTAAAACATTCTAAGACTGAGCTCAACATACAGCGATTGTTTCCTGCGACTAAAGCAGATTTATATAATTACAGATGGAATTTGAACACCGACTGTAATCGCAGACTGAACACAACTGGCTCTGACTGGACACGATCAGTCATAAATATCAATTTACATTCATAATCGTCATTACAGTCATTAAGTGTGTGCATGGCTTAAGCAGAGCGCGACTGACTTAAAGGTAGATAATTACCCTGCATCCAATGTTTAAGGTCAACTGACGAGTTTGTGTCCGAGAAGAGCACTCAGTCGGCCAAAGTGACTTTTCTAAAGCGATACCGGGACCGCAGTGAACGAATAATTGAAGATATAAGGTAATCAGAATAATCAAAAATCTAAATTAATGCATAACCAATGATTCATTTCTAACTGGAAACAACCTAAGAATAAGAATCATTTGAAATTGGAGTCATATTAAACGACTGAAATTAAGTGAACTTCACAGAGGCACTGAAAAGGCATACACGCATTAACCTTCGCCCAGGCGGTTGGATTCCGTTTTTGGGCCGGTGGGTGGAACCTTACATTGATATATAATTTTGGCTGCACAGCAGCTCTTAAAGAATAGTGTCAATGCAGGCAGATGCAAAGCACTGTTAAATATCAAATGTCAAGTGTCCCCAACTAAGCAAGCCAAAGGCAAATATGTGTTAAAATGGAGAAAAAACCTTGGGAGAAACCAGGCTTAGTCGGGGGGCCAGTTCTCCTCTGGCGAACAGTGCTTTGTTACGATTCAGGTAGCTATCATAAGTCCGATGGGATCACAACATTCAAAGTATTTATTCCAGTTCCATCCAGTTGAGGATCGTATTCATCACACCGGTATGGACGGTTGTTGAGTACCTGTGCAACTGGTTGTCGTGTTGATGAGGCCTTCACAGTGGATGATCTAGTCGACTCGATCTCTGCTGATACTTCAGGTCTGCATTATGGTCATGTCAAGGCGCAGGTCCTCGATCTCACCTGTATACGGCCCGGATCCGGTTGACTACGTTAAACCTTGGGATAGCCAGAAAGACTAATATTAGCATAGATGCCATTCTTCTTCTGATGTAATGAGTACATCTGGTGTTATAGGAAGTGTTCCCGGCTGACCTAATTTATGCAGCCTATTAATCCTTTAACGGATTAGAAAATATAAATTGATAATGTGTTATGTGTATGCCAGGTTAAAGAGATGTGTTTTTAGTCTAGATTTAAACTGACAGAGTGTGTCTGCTTCCCAAACAATGCTAGGAAGATTGTTCCAGAGTTTAGGTGCTAAATAGGAGAAGGAACTGCCACCTTCAGTTGATTTTGATATTCTGGGTATTATCAGCTGTCCTGAATTCTGAGATCATAATAAACGTGAAGGACTATAATACTTTAAGAGTTCGCTCAGGTACTGGGGAGCTAAACCATTTAGTGCTTTATAGGTAAGTAATTAGCAAGATTTTAAAATCTATACGATGTTTAACAGGAAGCCAATGCAGTGTTGACAGAACTGGGCTAATATGGTCATACTTCCTAGTTCTAGAAAGAACTCTAGCTGCTGCATTTTGGACCAGCTGTAGTTTATTTATCAAGTGAGCAGAACAACCACCTAGTAAAGTGTTACAGTAATCTAGCCTTGAGGTCATGAACGCATGAACTAACTGTTCTGCATTTGTTATTGAGAGCATATGTCGTAGTTTAGATATATTTTTAGGATGGAAGAATGCAGTTTTACAGATGCTAGAAAATGGCCTTCAAATGAAAGATTGGTATCGAAGAGCACACCCAGGTTCCTAGCTGATGACGAAGACTTAACAGAGCAGCCATCAAGTGTTAGACAGTATTCTAGGTTATTACGTGAAGAAGTTTTTGGTCCAAAAATTAGAATCTCTCTTTTTTCTGAATTTAGTAGTAGGAAATTACTGGTCATCCAATTTTTTATATCAGCTATGCATTCCATTAATTTTGTGAATTGGTAAGTTTCGTCAGGGCGCAAAGAAATATAGAGCTGAGTATCATCAGCGTAACAATGAAAACTAACGCCATGCTTCCTAATGATATCTCCCAAGGGTAGCATGTACAGAGTGAAAAGCAACGGTCCTAGTACTGAGCCTTGCAGTACTGCATATTGAACTTGTGATCGATATGACATTTCTTTGTTTACTACTACAAACTGATAACGGTCAGATAAGTATGATTTGAACCATACCAATGCAATTCCACTAATGCCAACATAATTTTCGAGTCTATTTCGAGTCACATAGTTGTGATGAAACTGCCTTTTCTAGTGTTTTTGACAGAGATTTGAGATTGGCCTGTAATTGACTAATTCTCTAGGATCAAGTTGTGGTTTTTAATATGAGGTTTAATAATAGCCAGCTTAAAAGTTTTTGGTACGTATCCTAGTGATAAAGATGAATTAACAATATTAAGAAGAGGATATGACCTCTGGAAGCATCTCTTTCAATAGCTTAGTCGGTATTGTTATGATCCTGGCCTTTTCTCCTCTTTCTCTGTCTCCCTCTTGTGGTCACACACTCTCACGCACACACTTCCACTTCTCCGCTCATTATCTCTTTCAGCTGGTTCCCCTTTCATTCCCTTCTCCTCACCTGTCCCTTTTTCCCTCTTGATTGTCTCTGCTTCTTATTCCCTCTTCCTTGCCCTGTTTTGTTGTCGGATTATTCAATGACCTCTCGTGAGAAACGTCGATTCTTCTATCCTGTCCTGTCCTGTCTTATCTGTAGAAAAGTGAAGTCATTATTTCTGCTGTGAGTTATACTGCCATTGGACTGTGTATTATCCAGCTGTACCTGTTTGCAGAGTACCTGTTCTACGCTCGCCCTTGGCTGTTCACCCTGACCGCTGTCTTCACTATCACTGACTGGCTGAATGCATCTCGGGGTCCCTGCCTCTGTCCTCGTGGAAGTTTATGCTGATTTCCTTTGATCCAGTCGTCTGCTGTTTCCGTTTTGGCTCTGTTTAATGCCAGTGATTGTGTTCTGATTATTCAGTGAGGACATTTTACTTTTCTCATTAAAGACTGTTAACTGTATCCCGCCCTGGTCTTCCATCGTTCTTACCTAACAGAATAATCCGACCAGAGATGGACCAGGCTAGTGGTAACCCCCTTCACAATGCGGTAGAGCTCCAGGGTGTTCTGCTGGGTAAACATGAGAAGGATTTATCCGCCGCGAGACGTGCCGTTGATTCCCTGACCGCCCAGCTCTCGGATCTAACCCAGCAGTTCCATCACTACCGTCATGAAACCACTGCTTCAGCTGGACAGCGCGACTCTTCTGAGCCACGTATTAACAACCCGCCGTGCTACTCTGGCGAGCCTCTGCAGTGCCGAGCCTTCCTCACCCAATGCGAGGTTGTTTTTTCCCTCCAGCCGTTCACCTATGCCAAGGATCGATCGAAGGTGGCTTATGTGATTTCTCTTCTCAATGGACGAGCTCGAGAGTGGGCAGCAGCGAACTGGGAGGCAGAGGTAGACTGCATCTTCAAGTTTTCTCTTTTTAAGGAGGAGATGATCCGAGTCTTTGACCGGTCTGCACACGGTCACGAAGTATCCCGCCTCCTATCCACCTTGCGCCAGGGAAAGAGGTCAGTCACTGATTTTTCGGTTGAGTTCCGTACCCTGGCCACAACGAGTGGATGGAACAACCCAGCACTCATCGCCCGCTTTCTCGAGGGCCTTAACTCTGAGATCAAGGACGAGGTTCTTGTCCGAGAGATTCCTGACACTTTCGATTCCCTTGTCGAGCTAGCTCTCCGCATCGAAAGACGTTTCGACATGCGACGAAGGGCTCGCAGAATGGAGGCTTCGTTACATCCCGCCTCCACGGCGACCCAGCCACCTCTGTCATCTGCTGCTGATCCCGAGTCAATGCAGCTAGGGGGTCTTCGTATATCTACACAGGAACGCCAACGCAGGATTATGAATCGCCTCTGCGTGTACTGTGCTGCCGCTGATCACTTTGTCTCCAGGTGCCCGGTAAAAGCCAGCGCTCGTCAGTAGACGGAGGGTTACTGGCGAGCGCTACATCACGGGTCTCTCCGTCTAAGTCCTGCACTTCCCTTCCCGTACACCTCCGCTGGCCGGGATCGTCAGTTTCCTGCTCTGCATTGCTTGATTCGGGGGCGGAGGGGAACTTCGTTGACGAGGCTTGGGCTTTGGAACAAGGTATTCCCCTCTTAGATTTACAAGACTCCACCCCCCTGTTCGCCCTAGATGGCAGTTCCCTTCCTAGGGTACAGAGAAGGACTTCTCCGTTGACTCTCACTGTTTCAGGAAATCATAGAGAGACTATTTCTTTTTTTATTTTTCATTCCCCTTTTACTCCTGTGGTTTTAGGCCACCCGTGGTTAGTTCTCCACAACCCCCAGATTAACTGGGCGGAGGGCTCTATTCTATCTTGGAAACTGTCTTGTCATGTTGATTGTCTGTCTTCTGCTGTGCCCCCTGTCTCGTCCGTAACTGTTTTTCAGGAAGAGCCAGGTGATTTGTCTGGAGTCCCGGAGGAGTATCACGATTTGCGGGAGGTCTTCAGCCGTTCCCGGGCCACTTCTCTCCCCCCTCATCGCCCGTATGACTGTAGTATAGATCTTCTCCCAGGTACAACGCCCCCCCGGGGAAGACTATACTCGTTATCCGCTCCCGAACGGGAGGCGCTCGAGAGATACCTTTCTGATTCGCTCAACGCCGGTACCATCGTTCCTTCCTCGTCTCCAGCGGGAGCCGGTTTTTTCTTTGTTAAGAAGAAAGACGGTTCCCTGCGTCCCTGCATAGACTATCGGGGTTTAAATGATATAACTGTCAAGAATCGTTATCCTTTACCTCTGATGTCATCTGCCTTCGAAGTCTTGCAGGGAGCTAAGATTTTCACAAAGCTCGATTTACGCAACGCCTATCACCTAGTGCGCATAAGGGAGGGGGATGAATGGAAGACCGCGTTTAACACGCCCCTAGGGCACTTTGAATACCGGGTTCTTCCGTTCGGATTGGTAAACGCCCCCGCGGTCTTTCAAGCCTTAGTCAATGACGTCCTACGGGACATGCTCAACGTCTTTGTGTTCGTCTACCTCGACGACATTTTGATCTTTTCACCATCACTCCAGGTGCACGTCCAACATGTTCGCCGTGTCCTCCAGCGTCTACTGGAGAATCGACTTTATGTAAAGGCCGAGAAATGCGCTTTCCACGCCCCCTCAGTTACGTTTCTAGGTTCAGTCATCTCGGCAGAGGGGATCGGTATGGACCCGGCCAAGGTCCAGGCGGTGACTGATTGGCCCGTGCCCGACTCTCGCCTCGCGCTGCAACGTTTTCTCGGGTTTGCAAATTTTTATCGTCGTTTTATACGAGGTTTCAGTCAAGTAGCCGCTCCTCTTACTGCTCTGACCTCAATCAAGTCCCAGTTTAGGTGGTCAGAATCTGCGCAGACAGCGTTTGACGTTCTCAAGTCTCTTTTTACTACCGCGCCTATTCTTCTTACTCCTGACTTCACTAAACAATTTATAGTCGAGGTCGATGCCTCTGAAGTGGGGGTCGGGGCCGTTCTTTCCCAGCGGTCCGCCGCTGACGGACGGATACACCCCTGCGCTTTTTTCTCTCACCGTCTTTCTCCTGCTGAGCGCAATTACGACGTGAGCAACCGCGAACTACTCGCCATCCGTCTAGCGTTAGGTGAATGGCGACAGTGGCTTGAGGGAGCTCCCGTTCCTTTCATTGTCTGGACAGATCACCGAAATCTAGAATATATCCACAAGGCCAAGAGACTAAACGCTCGTCAAGCCCGCTGGGCTCTATTCTTTACCCGTTTTGATTTTTCCATCTCGTATCGCCCAGGTACCAAGAACGTCAAGCCTGACTCGCTTTCTCGTCTTTTTGACTCCTCTTCTTCTTCTAAGTCCGAGGAGATTATTCCCCCGGGTCATTTTGTTGGCACGACCGTCTGGGGAATAGAGAAGCTGGTTAAGCGTTCTCTTTCTCGAGTCATAGTCCCACGCAACTGTCCTAAGGGGCTCCTTTTTGTCCCTGTATCCGTGCGTCGCGCTGTCCTTCAATGGGGACACACCTCTAAATTGACTGCCCATCCCGGCGTCCGGGGTACCCTCGCTTTTATCCGTCAGCGCTTTTGGTGGTCTTCTTTAGAACGAGACGTGCGACGGTTTATTGCCTCCTGCGATACGTGCGCGCAGACTAAAGCTGGCAATTCCCCTCCGGCCGGTCTACTTCGTCCGTTACCGGTTCCTACACGACCGTGGTCTCACTTGGCTCTCGACTTTATCACCGGACTTCCTCTCTCGGAGGGTAACATCGTTATTTTGACCGTGGTAGATCGTTTTTCTAAGTCGGCCCATTTTATTCCACTCGCTAAGCTCCCCTCTGCCAAGGAAACCGCCCAGATCATGGTTGATCATGTTTTTAAGCTACATGGTTTACCAACTGATATTGTGTCAGATAGAGGCCCTCAATTTTCTTCTCAATTCTGGAAGGAGTTTTGTCGCCTCATTGGGTCATCCGTTAGCCTTTCGTCCGGGTTTCATCCCCAAACGAACGGTCAAGCAGAACGGACAAATCAGATTGTCGCCCGTATGCTTCGCAGTCTCACCCATCAGAATCCCGCGTCCTGGTCACAGCAACTATCCTGGGCCGAATACGCCCATAATTCGCTTCCCTCCTCTGCTACTGGTCTTTCGCCCTTCCATTGCTGTCTCGGCTATCAACCTCCGTTATTTGAGTCCCAAGACTCTGAATCTAATGTTCCGTCAGTGCAGGCTTTTATTGGCCGTTGCAAACGCACCTGGAGGAAAGTGCGATCTGCTCTCTGTCGAGCTAGAAGACGCATGACAGTTACGGCAAATAGGCGCAGAATTAGAAGTCCTCGCTACGTTTGCGGCCAAAGAGTGTGGTTATCCACTTCAAATTTACCTCTCCAGTCTGAATCACGTAAATTGTCTCCCCGCTTTGTTGGACCATTCCGAATTGTAAAGGTCATAAATCCTGTCGCAGTAAAGCTTCTCCTTCCGCCTAATTTACGCCGGGTTCATCTCGTGTTTCATGTCTCTTGCATCAAACCAGTCATCTGTCCTCCTTCTCGCCCGGTCCGCGTCCCAAGTCTTGTCGATGATACCCCTATCTACAGGGTTCGCCGGATTCTCAACATGCGCTGTCGGGGACGCGGCTGTCAGTATCTTGTCGACTGGGAGGGGTATGGTCCTGAGGAGAGAAGCTGGGTTCACTCCCGGGACGTCCTGGATCCTTCACTCATTGATGATTTCCTCCGGTCTCGCCAGTCGGCCTCGGGAGCGCCAGGGGGCGCTCGTTGAGTGAGGGGTACTGTTATGATCCTGGTCTTTTCTCCTCTTTCTCTGTCTCCCTCTTGTGGTCACACACTCTCACGCACACACTTCCACTTCTCCGCTCATTATCTCTTTCAGCTGGTTCCCCTTTCATTCCCTTCTCCTCACCTGTCCCTTTTTCCCTCTTGATTGTCTCTGCTTCTTATTCCCTCTTCCTTGCCCTGTTTTGTTGTCGGATTATTCAATGACCTCTCGTGAGAAACGTCGGTTCTTCTATCCTGTCCTGTCCTGTCTTATCTGTAGAAAAGTGAAGTCGTTATTTCTGCTGTGAGTTATACTGCCATTGGACTGTGTATTATCCAGCTGTACCTGTTTGCAGAGTACCTGTTCTACGCTCGCCCTTGGCTGTTCACCCTGACCGCTGTCTTCACTATCACTGACTGGCTGAATGCATCTCGGGGTCCCTGCCTCTGTCCTCGTGGAAGTTTATGCTGATTTCCTTTGATCCAGTCGTCTGCTGTTTCCGTTTTGGCTCTGTTTAATGCCAGTGATTTGTGTTCTGATTATTCAGTGAGGACATTTTACTTTTCTCATTAAAGACTGTTAACTGTATCCCGCCCTGGTCTTCCATCGTTCTTACCTAACAGGTATAGGGTCTAACATACATGTTGTTGATTTTGATGGTTTAACAAGTTTAGAAAATAAAGCCTAAAGCAGTAAATGAATTGAATTTTTCCTCAGGGACACTACAATGCACTGTCTGACATGATACTGTAGTAGATGGTTGCATGGTTATAATTTTTTCTCTAATATTATCAATCCTGCAAGTAAAGAAGTTCATAAAGTCATTACTGCTGTGCTCTTTGGAAACATCAGAAGTTGAAGCTTTATTTCTTGTTAATTTAGCCACTGTATAAAATAAGTACCTAGGGTTGTGTTTATTTTCTTCTAAAAGTTTAGAAAAATAGGCAGATCTAGTAGTTTTTAAGGCCTGTCTGTACATAACCATTATCTCTCTCCACAAGATGCAAAAACCTTCTAGTTTTGTTTTCTTCCAGCTGCGCTCCATTTTTAACAGCCTTTTAAGAGCCTCTTAAAGGTGCTAAAGAGGATCTTTTCGTCGACTGAGAAACAAAAGACTTGTTAGTGAGTTTTTTAAATGAGCGCATGCGTAAGAACAACCCCCCTCCTTCACAGCTCATTTCAAGGGAACGCCTCCCAAAACTTGTGCACGAGTATTGGAACACGAGTGTTTACCACCGGCATTCGCTGTGTCTTATAGGAACGTCTACTATAAGAGTAAATAAAACTTGCATAGACAAGTCCAAATTAAACCCTGCGGATCGTGACGACACATTGATGTCCTAAGACACGAAACGATCGGTTTGTGCGAGAAACCGAACAGTATTTATATCATTTTTTACCTCTAATACACCACTATGTCCAACCGCGTTCAGCATTCGCTTAGTGATGTCTGATCGCGCTCTGACATCGGCAGTGATGTCTCACGCATAGACTTCAATGAGAGCGAGACATCAATGCCGCTGTCAGAGCGCGATCAGACCAACTTTACTGCAGAATGACATGTAACAGACATTGTAAAAAAGGAATGTTAATTTTTCAAATGTATTTTAAAACTCTGGCGGCTTGTATTTCACACCAGACCAGAGAACGAGAGTGTCTTAACTTGTAGTATGCAACACTTTTAGAGGTTAGAAGTACCTCAGTCATAGTAAATAATGTGTATTTCGCCTTCACCGCACATCATGTGTGATTATGGGAGAGTAACTGTCTTGAATTTATAGATCGGTCTGACCGTCAAAACTATCATTTGTGCCTGTGGTTCTTGACTAAGTTGAAAGACATGTTTTAGATATACTGTAATGCCATATATCTAAGATACCATGTTGGAGCCAAATCTTGATATAGTGTTTATTTGACTTTGTAAACAGTTTTCATAGCTGACCCATGTTCTGCCAGGAAAGGATTTTATTTTGTGTTTCTGTATCAGTGATCAGAATGCATTCCAAATGTGTGACCTTAAATATGCATTAATTGTCATGCTAACGAAAAATACATTGTGCCTTCAGCTCATGTTCTGATCCAGAATAAATAATGCTGACTGGACAAATGAGTCTATTTCTCTTTGTAAATATATTATTCAGAAATTAATGTTTTTTTTTTATACAATGCACTTACATAAATGATGATGCCACTATGGTGCCATGGTGTGTGTGTGTGTGTGTATATATATGTATATATTATATATATAGATGGCCAAATAAAATGTTCAATTTTACTTCAGCATAATGAATTGCACAATTTACCCCCATGTGGCTCAACTTATCCTCTCCCTAGGCTCAATTTACCCCTATTAGATCATGCCAAAATGTTAAATCATATGGTTCTTCACGTCAGAAATATCAAATATATTGGATGTGACCCTGAATGCCAAAGTCTTCTATCAGCCTGAGAGTTTAACTGAGAAATCCAGAGAAGAACAGAAGCAGGAGACAAAGTGATGATAATAAAAAGAGCAGACTTTATTGAATAATCTTAGTTGTGTATGTTTTAATGCTCAGACTTCATCTGACCAGAACAAATCCAACAAGTGTTATTATACCAAGGGAAAAACAATGAAAAATGACTTCTTCACATTATGGTTCAGTGATGTTAAAAACCTTGAAATGGAGACATTCTCTTTTCTCTTTCTCATGAAGACAAACATCCCTTCAAACCACACAAGAATAAGAATAAACAACAATAGAAATGAAATAAGTATGATAAAATATGTAAACATAAAATTACATAAATTAATAATAATGAAATGATGATTAAATGTTAAATTATATAAATCAAATAATAATAATATGAATAAATGATAAATGGTATAAATCAAGTAGGCTATTGAAAATCAGATCCTTCACAAGAAATGCTTCAATACATGAAACAAAACATATTCCAGAAAAGTTGTGATATTTGGGAAATTGTAATTAAAGGCCCAATATGTAAGATTTTTGTAATAAAATATCCAAAAACCTCTTGCACAGTGTGATATATTTCATGCAGTTGGGTACTTATAATATCCCGAAAGTTCCCAAGGATTTGTAAATCCATAGAAATTCCAATTTTAAATAATGGCTCATCCCTTGTCATTGCCGCTTATCAATTAATATCTGCAGTATCCTCAGTTTCTGCTTCTCTTCTCGTCATTCCACTCATAGCATCATCAAGCTTCGCCTTCGATTTGAAAATACGACCTCTAGTGGCGAAAACGTACATATTGTGCCTTTAAAGGTCCCATTCTTCGTGATCCCATGTTTCAAACTTTAGTTAGTGTGTAATGTTGTTGTTAGAGTATAAATAAAATCTGTAAAATTTTAAAGCTCATAGTTCAATGCCAAGCGAGATATTTTATTTAACAGAAGTCGCCTACATCGAACGGCCAGTTTGGACTACATCCCTCTACTTCCTTCTTTAATGACGTCACTAAAACAGTTTTTTGACTAACCTCCGCCCACAGGAATACACAAGAGTTGCGTTTGTAGAGTGTGTTTGTCGCCATGTCATCAAAACGCTGTTATTTTCATCCCGCAGTCCAATCACCGGGTCTGATTCCGGCTCAAATTGATAGGGTAAAATTAAAGACATGTTTACAATAACACTGAGCGCGTGCATCTCCACGTTATGGTAAGAGGCGTGAACTTTCCGGGCAAGATGCACTAAACTGCTGTCGAATCACAACACAGGAACCGCTGGCACAATCAGAAATCGTTACGTTACGTAATTCGAAACACCCTGATGTGAGTCACTCAAGATTTAAGAGGAATTAAATAATAGTCTATGATCCCATTTTGAGAAAAAACAACTATTTAAAATTAAAACAATTTAATAAGAACAAAGGTTTGTGGCACACTTACAAATTGACAATAACATTTATTACTGAAGGATGACTGATTTAAAAATGACTGATTTCTGCCCAATGCTTTACTGTCCTCTCAAAATAAAAGGCAAAAAAGCCCATAAATATATTAAAAAAAGACTGATTTCTTTTTAAAAACTGCATTGTGCTTAACATTTTTTCCAAATAGTTCCCGCACCCCTGGCCAAATTAGAAGAGATCATCAAGCATTCTTTTAGCAGTTAACAAGCTAACATTATCGATCAAATCTGTGCCAAGTAAATTGGATCTAGAAAAATGGATGGACTACAAATTCACATAGAACTGAATTTATTTACAGCAATAATAAGCTGGTATTTACCTATTCTCAGCTACAGTCCTATCATCTGACTGTAAGTCGACGAGGTGAAAAGTGAAGTGAGGAGGAGCACAGTGAGGGGACGAGTAAAAAGTGAGGAGGCCAGTAAAAAGGTACGCCCCTGACTGCAAGACACATTTATTTTTATTCTTCTCTGCAGTTTTAATTTATACTTTGTAGTTTTTTTTTTTATTATTTGAATCCAGAAGGTAAAAGTGGATTACACAGTGAATATACTATAATCCTGCTGAAAAAACTAACAGCTCAAACCAGTGTAAGATGCTTGGCTTCTCTAAGCTGCTTTGAAACTAAAATCATCTGACAGACCATCTAGAACCACCAGCTCTATCAGGCTGGAAACCAGCCAACCAGCAAATAAACGAATGGTCAAACCCCCTCAAGGTGAATATCAGCAGAACAGAATACAGAACGTAAAACTAACTGTGTGACCCTCTGCATATTACATAACACAAATGTTTTCAACAATATGATGGGTGATTTCAAAACACTGCTTCATGAAGCTTCGAAGCTTTACGAATCTTTTGTTTTGAATCAGTGGTTCGGATCGCGTAAAACGAAGCCTCGTTTACTGAAATAATGTGACTTCACAAGCTTCGTGAAGCAGTGTTTTGAAATCGCCCATCACTAGATATTGATGAATAAAGTCGTTATTTAGTTTTTTTGGTGCACAAAAAGTATTCTTGTCTCTTCATAACATTAAGGTTGAACCACTGTTATGGAGTCAAATTAATGCCTTAAAGTTTTGCAAAACACAAAACAGAATTGAGCAATAAAAAAATGTTTTGCAAACAAAAATAAAGAATTGCAAAGGAAAAATAAAGTATTGAGCAGGAAAAAAATAAGTTTTGCAAACAAAAATAAAGAATTGCAAAATAAAATAAAGTAGTGCAAAAATAAAAATATAATCAATTACAAAAATCAATGACAGCTGTAATCCTATTTTATCTTTGCCACATATTTTTCATGCTCAAACCTACTAAATCATTTGCAACGCTCATTTTATTCTGTGTTTCAGTCAAATGTGCGCTCACCATACCGGTTTTCTTTTGCGCTGCACTTTTCTGTGCGGATCTCTTTATGGCACTGGTTTGACGTGGGGGTGGAGTCAAGAAACAGGGGCACGCCTCCGCGAAATGCATTGGAGGGGAACGTAATCGGCGACAGGTGAAATAATTCTTTGACATGGTTAAAAATAATGAATGGTTTGTTTTTGTTGGTTTGTTTAGCATATGTTGTTGCCGATCACGACCCCCTCCAATGCATTTCTTATAGTAATATGACCCGTTGCGCTCTGTCTCACTGCCTGTATCCACTTTTGTGTCCTTAAACATTCGTTTTTTGGGGTCGACAGCTTATAAAAACTTATTTCTGTTTTTTTTTTTAGCTTGTTAGCTGTACATCTTGTCACACAGCACCTTTTAGGCATTGTTCTGTTTTTTGTAATGAGTCAGAAAAGACAAGAAGGCAGCCTGGAGACGGTTGGATTGGTTTTCAGATTATAATAAATGCGCTCTGTCTCTATGCTTGATCTGTTCTGTTCCGATCTGCGTCTCCTGCCGATGATGTGTTTCGCGGGGGCGTGCCCCCGTTTCTTGACTCCACCCCCACGTCAAACCAGTGCCATAAAGAGATCCGCACAGAAAAGTGCAGCGCAAAAGAAAACCGGTATGGTGAGCGCACGCTTGACTGAAACACAGAATAAAATGAGCGTTGCAAATGATTTAGTAGGTTTGAGCATGAAAAATATGTGGCAAAGATAAAATAGGATTACAGCTGTCATTGATTTTTGTAATTGATTATATTTTTATTTTTGCACTACGTTATTTTATTTTGCAATTTATTATTTTTGTTTGCAAAACTTATTTTTTTCTGCTCAATACTTTATTTTTCCTTTGCAATTGTTTTTTTTTTTGTTTTGCAAAACTTTATTTTTGTGCAAAACTTTAAGGCATTAATTTGACTCCATACACTGTAGTCACATGAACTATTTTAAATATGTCTTTAGTAGCTTTATGGGTCTTGATAGGTTCGGTGACAATGCTGTCAATGGAGGCTTCACTGAGCCTTCGGATTTCATCAAAAACATCTTTGTGTTCTGAAGATTAACGGAGGTCTTACGGGTGTGGAATGCCATGAGGGTGAGTAATAAATTACAGAATTTCCATTTTTGTGTGAACTAACCCTTTGAATTAATTTCTTAGTAGCATTTATTTTGTTTTCATATAGATAGATCAACAATTGCAGTAGTGCCTTGACAACCAAACTATTTAATATTAACATTGAATCTCTCAAATAATCGAGGTCAAATGAAACAAACATTTCGATCATGCTTTGGAGAAGGCAGTAAAAGTTTTTTTTTTTTTTTTAGGTGTATCAATATCAGGCCCAAGGTAATACATGGTTTGTTCTGCTTTTTAACATTTGTGGTATTAACATGTGTTTTCATTTTTGTTTACATTATTTTTTATTTATTCTCATTAGGTGCATGTCATGACATGAAGACTGAAGAGGTGTGTGTAGCATTCAGGGAACTTTGGACATGTAGAGTTATTTTGTGTTTATATTTGTGCTTTGTGTTTACATTTATGTAGGACATACATACATTTGTACAAAGATAAGAGATAAATTGAACCTAATGATCTACTGATGAACAGAGGTCCAAAAGCCAGGTATCTGGCTATTTTTTTTTTTTTTTACTATAAAAGTTACTAATTGTAATAATTGTTCAAATTGCATCATTTGTTGGAGAGGAAAGGAGATTGCTAGGCTCTGGTTCTAACTATCAGCAGTATACACTCCTGGGGTGTCCGTCAGGACACAAAGAATGAGGAGACTGGAGCTTCTTTCCAAAGTGTATTGAATAGTAGTATACAAATAACAAAACATAACAGTGTAAGTGGAAATAGGTACATCATTACAAATAAATCAGACATTCCTGTCATGATCACCAGTGAGAGTGCCCTTTCAGCCACTAGAGGGCACTCCATTCCGGACTCTCGTTTCCACCCATTGCATTCACTACATTACCCATAACGCACTCCCCGGACTCATTATCCCATGTTCATTGCACCAGCTGTTTTGTATCACATCATTAGTGTCTGTCTATTTATACCTGGTTTGTTTCTGCCTTTGTTTGTGGTTCTTTGTTTAATGTTACGTGTACTTCTGGTTCTCTTGTTTGGTTTTCTTTGTGTTATTTTTGTACCTGTTTGTGTTGGACTGATTTTATGGACTTTGACCCTTGCCTGTTTGGATTACGTTCTGGATTACCCTAATAAATTGCTGCATTTGGATCTGTCTTCGTCTTCGTGTGTACCGTGACAGAAAGAACCACCATGCAGAGATCCAGCAGCAGGAGACTCCGGTCATCAGTGGGGGCTGAGGAGGCTCAGGCGCTTTTGGCAACTCTTTGCCAGGGGAGAATGGGAGTGCGGACATTCGTCCAGAAGTTCTGGTCACGGGCGGAGGGGTATGGTCTCGCTGATGTGGTCCTCAAGGACACAATTAATAACTGTCTTAATGATCCTCTGCCGCAGTGGGAGATGGAGCTGGTGGGGAAGTTAAATTTTTGGAATTTCGCCAGTTACCTGTATCTGCATAGGGATGGGTAGATTCAGAGACCTCCAACACCCGCTCCAGTCCGTGAGCCCGCTCCAGTCCGTGAGCCCGCTCCAGCCCATGACTCCGCTCCAGAGGCAACAAAGGAGGTGGGCACTGAGTCTCCGCTTCCCACATCTAAAAGGAGGAAGAGGAGAAGGAAGGCTTCCATCCCCCAAGACCCGGAGGCCTCTCCAGAGCCCGCTCCAGTCAGTGAGTCCACTCCAGAGCCCGCTCCAGCCAGTGAGTCCACTCCAGAGCCCGGTCCAGCCAGTGAGTCCACTCCAGAGCCCGGTCCAGCCAGTGAGCCCACTCCAGAGCCCGGTCCAGCCAGTGAGCCCACTCCAGAGCCCGCTCCAGCCAGTGAGCCCACTCCAGAGCCCGCTCCAGCCAGTGAGCCCACTCCAGAGCCCGCTCCAGCCAGTGAGCCCACTCCAGAGCCCGCTCCAGCCAGTGAGCCCACTCCAGAGCCCGCTCCAGCCAGTGAGCCCACTCCAGAGCCCGCTCCAGCCAGTGAGCCCACTCCAGAGCCCGCTCCAGCCAGTGAGCCCACTCCAGAGCCCGCTCCAGCCAGTGAGCCCACTCCAGAGCCCGCTCCAGCCAGTGAGCCCACTCCAGAGCCCGCTCCAGCCAGTGAGCCCACTCCAGAGCCCGCTCCAGCCAGTGAGTCCGCTTCTTTGGTCAGTCCTGCCATGGCCCAGAAGGCTGTCTTCACCTTCTACGCCTTGATTGTCCTACGCGCCTGGAGGATTTATTCAAGGTCTGTCGACCATAGTCCAGTCTGCCAGCCCGAGCCCGCTGTCGTCCCGAAGCAGCCTGAGGCCGCTGCCATCCCGGAGCAGTTAGAGCCCGCTGCAGTCCCAGAGCAGCTCCAGCCTGAGCCCGCTGCTGTCCCAGAGCAGCTCCAGCCTGAGCCCGCTGCTGTCCCAGAGCAGCTCCAGCCTGAGCCCGCTGCTGTCCCAGAGCAGCTCCAGCCTGAGCCCGCTGCTGTCCCAGAGCAGCTCCAGCCTGAGCCCGCTGCTGTCCCAGAGCAGCTCCAGCCTGAGCCCGCTGCTGTCCCAGAGCAGCCCCAGCTTGAGCTCGCTGCCGTCCCAGAGCAGCCTGCTCTCCCTGATACCGCCATGGAGGCCGTCACCGAGCTATCTGCACTCCCTGATACGACCACGGAGGTCGTCACCGAGCTGTCTGCTTTCCCTGATACGACCACGGAGGTCGTCCCCGAGCTGCCCGCTCTCCCTGACACAGCCACGGAGCAACCTTGGTCTGCCCTGCTGCCGCCGCCCAAGCCTTCTGCCCCGCCGCCACCACCCAGATCTTCTGTCCTGCCGCCGTCATCCAAGCCTTCTGCCCTGCCACTGCCGCCCAGGCTTTCTGCCCTGCCGCCACTGCCCAGGCCGTCTGAACCGTTGGAATCTGCCTGGTCAGTTCCTCCGGCACCACCCTGGCAAACAGCCAGGACTTCAGACCCGCTGGAACCAGCCTGGTCAGTTCCTCCAGCGCCACCCTGGCAATCAGCCAGGATTCCAGACCCGCTGGAACCAGCCTGGTCAGTTCCTCCAGCGCCACCCTGGCATTCAGCCAGGATTCCAGACCCGCTGGAACCAGCCTGGTCAGTTCCTCCAGCACCACCCTGGCTTTCAGTGGGGCGCCCTGGATCTGGCCCGCCATCCCTCCCCCTGATCCTCCTCCGGTCCACCTCCCTCCTGAGTTTTTGTGTTTTTGTGTTTTGTCTGGTGGAGCGTCTGGTAGCCGCTCCTTTGAGGGGGGGTAATGTCATGATCACCAGTGAGAGTGCCCTTTCAGCCACTAGAGGGCACTCCATTCCGGACTCTCGTTTCCACCCATTGCATTCACTACATTACCCATAACGCACTCCCCGGACTCATTATCCCATGTTCATTGCACCAGCTGTTTTGTATCACATCATTAGTGTCTGTCTATTTATACCTGGTTTGTTTCTGCCTTTGTTTGTGGTTCTTTGTTTAATGTTACGTGTACTTCTGGTTCTCTTGTTTGGTTTTCTTTGTGTTATTTTTGTACCTGTTTGTGTTGGACTGATTTTATGGACTTTGACCCTTGCCTGTTTGGATTACGTTCTGGATTACCCTAATAAATTGCTGCATTTGGATCTGTCTTCGTCTTCGTGTGTACCGTGACAATTCCTTAATCAATAATACTTACATTTCCAGTATAATCTTGAAATAACAGCTGCAGTTTTAAATATGCAGAGGATGTGCAATGGAAGACAATATAACTAATGGTCTGGTCCTATGAAATGACTTCGGTATTATTATATATTAATAAATATACAGTTACATTAACAAACAATGCAATTTCCCAAATAACCATCAAAAAGGCAGTAATACTGGTTAAATCTTTACAAAGTATCAAACATGACCGATTATAGAATGATTACTATGTAAACTGTAACATTTACATTTGTATTTAGCAGAAATTACATAGCATATCTTATCTATCGAACGAGCACACGTGAATCGTTACATGTCCGTGCATGCCCGTGCAAATGTAAAAAGTTAAATAATACACTTCAAACGCATTTAAAACATATAAATCGAAGAAAACTTACTTTATGGTCATGAACTAACACTTTGAAACACCAAACGGCAACAAACATCCAAATAACAGGCAGGGAAAAACTAAGTGCGCAGTTACCGTTCTCTCAGTAATAAAATAATGACGCAGCAGGCGGCAAACTTCAACAATAATGCCTCCTACTGGATGCATCGGGAAATATGCTCTACAAACTATCAAACTATCATAGGAGTCCATCAATAAAAGACTTAATTTCTCCAGGAGTCTTTTATACATCATTCATATATTTTTTGTTCCATTTTGTGGTATTATATAGTTCAATAATAGCAACTGTAAATATTTAAACTGTTTCATAGTGGTTTTACATGAATGTTATGCTTTATATTGTCTAATTTTTTATTTTATTATTTACTAAAGTCATAACAATCAACAGCTGTCTTTTGTCAAATTCTTTCTGGTTTCTTGAAAATACTAGTATGGCAATCTAACTGAATGTTACAACAGCAGCAACACTTCCTCTTCTGGGCTTTTCTTTTCACGCAACTTATTGTTATTACTTGTGGCAGAACTCATGTTTTAATGGTCTGTGAAGCAATACATTTAACTGCAAGTTATTATGAAGTGATACGATATAAGAAACATACAAACATGCATTTTCAGTTTAATCAGTAGCCTAGAATAGATAATCATTTGTCTGATGTTACAAGTAGAAATCATCACACGCATGCATGGGGAATATGGAATATGAAGAAAAAAGTTATTTATTTGCAGCAGACATGAATTTGTATGTATTTTGTTATTACTGCATCATTTCACAATTAACTATCTGGTCTAGGAACTGTATTAGTAATTGCAGTTGTACTGTAGTTAAAGGGTTAGTTCACCCAAAAATGAAAATTCTGTCATTTATTACTCACCCTCTTCCTGTTTCACACCCGTAAGACCTTCGTTAATCTTCGGAACACAAATTAAGATATTTTAGTTGAAATCCGATGGCTCAGTGAGGCCTCCATAGGGAGCAATGACACTTCCTCTCTCGAGATCCATAAAGGTACTAAAAACATATTTAAATCAGTTCATGTGAGTACAGTGGTTCAATATTAATATTATAAAGTGATGAGAATATTTTTGGTGCGCCAAAAAAAAACAAAATAACGACTTATTTAGTGATGGCCGATTTCAAAACACTGATTCAGGAAGCTTCAGAGCATAATGAATCAGTGTGTCGAATCATGATTCGTATCGTGTGTCAAACTGCCAAACTGGACTGAAATCACGTGACTTTGGCGCTCCAAACTGCAGATTCGACACACTGATTCTCCACCGATCTTTTAAAAAAGAGAAACTGCTCAATTTTAAGGCAGTATAGGAAACGAGCTAGCAAGTGAACAGTAACTTCATCTATTTTCACATTTCTTTCAGTTTATTTCCGGTTTTGACATAAGCTCTGATCATTAGACTGTACTAGGTAGTCAACAGCCTATTAGCTAACAATAGTGCACACACTAGCATGTTAAATGCAGCAATTGAATGTAAAGTGCCAGTCCACAGCCTAAGCAAATGCCACAATGGCATTAACATAATTCCAATATAAGTGAACACTGAACACTATTAAATATCAAACATCCCCGTTTTCATCTTACTGCAAAACAAATAAAATAGCATCTAATTTCAACATTTTCTCACTTGATCCAGCCATATGCAATGCATACTGGGAACTAACAAGCACCGCTTGTTCCCAACACAAACAAAATATTAGATATATTTAAGTGCATTGAACACAATGAAATTAAGTGTGTAGGAATTGTGTAGCTTTAGCTCATTTTAATTAAGTAATTTGAACAAGCAGCAAAAATCTTTTTTTTTCTGTGTACTGTATAAAGTATAGAGGAATTCTATATAAAATATAATAGTGGATTTAACTTTAAAAGTTAATGTTAAAGTGTATGTTTTAAAGTAACCTCCTTTTACACACTTTGTCAGTTCAAGGATAGGCCTAATTCATGCAGTATATTGTTTATTTGAAAGAATTAAAAGAGCAGTTTCATGTCTATCCTTGTATATGAAAATTGACCATGCATGGTTTTATTATAGTAACAGTGTAGTAACCATGTTTTTTTTTGTTGTTTTTTTTGTTTTGTTTTTTGTTTTTTTTTGGCAAAATGATTACTATTTGCATAACCACAGTTTTACTACAAATACCATGGTTAAAGTATGGATAGTGTAGCAAAACAATGGTTAATTTGCGGTTACCATTGTTTAACTAGATTTTTTTTATTTATTTTTTTTTATAGTAAAATTCTTAATTTTCTGTAAGAGCTGCTGAACTGTTTGAGATTGAAATGGGATTTAGAAAGTATTTAGTTATAAGTAATCCAATAATTTTTAGACAGAGTAATTACTTCAGTAATCTAATTACACTGTAGAATATGTAATTAGTAGCTGGTAATTAAATTAATTACTTTTTTAGAGTACCCAACACTGTCTACAGATGCACATCAGAGTGCATGCATGAAGCTGAGACTGCTCTGATGGCAGCCGGACTGTATTTGCAATAATGACCTTGCCAAATGTGCGCTCGGGCTTTCCGTAGCCGTAGCTCTCATCAGCTGTCACCAGATATTTGTTTGTTTTTATCAGCTCATATTCTAATCCAAAATAAATAATGCTGACTGGACAAATGAGTCTATTTCTCTTTGTAAATACATTAGGCAGAAACTGTTTCTTTTTTATATAATGCACTTACATAAATGACGATGACTCTATGGTGCCATGGTGTGTGTCTGTGTGTGTGTGTATGTATATATATATATATATATATATATATATATGATGACCAGTTCATTACAGGGCTCACACACAGATATTAAAAAGTCATTCAGTATTATTTTTTTCTTGCTTTGATATATCAAGAGGTAAAATGTTCAATTTTACTTCAGCATAAATGAATTGCACAAAGAACAGAAGGAGACGAAGTGATGATAAAAGAGCAGACTTTATTGAATAATCTTAGTTGTGTATGTTTTAATGCTCAGACTTCATCTGACCAGCACAAATCCAACAAGTTTTATTATACCAAAGGAAAATCAATGAAAAATGACTTCTTCACATTATGGTTCAGTGATGTTAAAAACCTTGAAATGGAGACATTCTCTTTTCTCTTTCTCATGAAGACAAACATCCCTTCAAACCACACAATCATAAGATTAAACAACAATAGAAATGAAATAAGTATGATAAAATATAAAACATAAAATTACATCAATTAATAATAATGAAATGATTAAATGATAAATGATATAAATCAAGTAGGCTATTGAGAATCAGATCCTTCACAAGAAATGCTTCAATACATCAAACAAATATTCTGAAAACCCCATTTCCAGAAAAGTTGGGATATTTGGGAATTTGTAATTGAAGGCTCAGTTCTGAGAGTTTAAATTTGTCTTTGGTTTCAACACAAAACACACACAAATAAAACACATCATACATTACAAACACACAATCTTTTCTTTTGTGTATTGTAATTTCTCTAATGTCCCTCTTCTGTGGAAATGGGGTTTGTAAATCTTGAATGGTCTGAGAGTGAGTAAAGTATCAATAGATTCTCATTTTTGGGTCAACTATTCCTATTTAACTATAAAAAGAGTCCCATTGCATCGTACGGTCTCTTGTCAAATATTTGAGTTTTCAGATGATAGAGCCCTGTTGAGTTTAATTAAACAAGGCAATGATCCGGCCTACAAAGAGAGTTTAAATTATTATTATTATTATTATTATTATTAGCTCATGTGATTTAAAAGTGAATGTGGGTAAAACCAAAGCAGTATTGATTTCAGAAAGAAGAGCTCCTCCAGTGATCACTCCGGGTCAGAAGATAGATCTCTTGATGTCTCTAGCTGTTGAAAAGAGAACAAGAGTTACATGAGAAAATGTGCTTCACTTTGAAGGTCATCCACTATATGATTTAATGGACTAAGAGGAGCTCTACTGGACTCATCAGAAGGTATTTTGGGTCTGTCAATTATTCACTTTTATGGCTTATTTATTGATTGATTTTTGTGCATTAACAACTATATTTATTGTTTGTACATGAATGTAATCGAGGAGTCAGCTGTCTAACCTGTTACAGCTGTTTCTCTCACGAAAGCCTTTGATCTTTTTAGACACTTCTTTGAAGTCCTTCAGGATGTTCTGGATCATATTCTTCAATGCAGCTCTGATCTCATAGAACTGTTTTGCATGTTTGTTTTGGTCCTTCTTCAGCCAGTGATCGCAGGCCATTGGGTCCACAAACACATTACGGTTCACCATCTCATCGGCGATGAACTGCACCCGCGAACGCTTTTCATGGAGTTTGTATTTGTCAGCTTGGTTGTTAGATGTACAACCCTTGAGGTATGCCACAAGTGCCTTTCGGAGCTCCTCCACGTACGCTCCATACACAGCTGCATTATAATCCACATAACCGTCCTTCGGACTACAGACACAAACACACCAAAAAAAAAAAAAAAAAAAACCACACCTAAAGATTATTTTTGACAAGGGGAGAAAGCACTGCAATCACTGCAGCAGTGAAGTGATATATATTTAAATATAAATAAATAAATAAATCACTGCTGTGGCTAGATGGTTGCATGGGTAATTGATAAGCTTGGCTGTGAGACAGGTTGTTTGGAAAGCAATTTAGAACCAATGTTTTATTGTATTATTGAATTATTATTATTGTTGATGAAGAGGGGATCGGCTGGAGATTAAATTTGGGAACTTCTGTGGACTAAAGATAAGAAAAACTGACTGATTAGGCTGGAGGGGTGTGTGTAAACTAGCAATGAATATTGAATGGCTGCTCATTAATGGATCTGTTTATAATATACACAGTACAGTATAGTAGCCTACTGTATAGTACTTGGAGATTGGAGAAAGACAAATGGATCAAATTTAGAATTGCAAGTAGATTTGGAGCATCTGAGAAATCTGAAGAAAGTGAGGATGAATAAAGTGTCGAGTGATTTGTTGGTGTTTTCTGAGTGATTTCCTGAACAAAGGAGGAAAGAGCATTTGCTTAATGCTTCACAGGTAAGTGGTAAACGAGAATCCAAAGGGCTGGGTTCAGATACTTGGGTGCGTTTAATAAAGAGGGAGATTTGTGGGCTATTAATAGCAGGGCACTGCTGACCAAAAATTGGTTTGCAGAAAATTGAGAGGAAGATTTACTGGAACATCATGTAGAGAGGCACTGGGGTACATATGGAGCCAATGCTCTACATTTCTGAAAGGCAGAATTTGAGAGAGATTTGAATTTTAAATTCAGCTATATGTTCTGCTTTATTTATAAACTAATTGCAAGCGGAAGACCAGATTAGCCGTCTGAGGAATGGCATTAGTTTAACCTGCGATGCAATAGACTGCATTGGAGTTGTTTCAATGGAAGAGAAAGCTTTTGGAGGCCCATTCTTTCCCCACGGTATCAGCCATGATGAGCGGAGGGAGAAATTACTGCTGTGGCAGCGAAGTAACACGGTTTAATCACAAATGCTGCGTAATGTTAATGGTAATGTAACAGGTGAGATATGATACAGACTGTTTCGCTCTCTCATAGTATTAGATGTTGTACTGTCTGTCTTGTCAAACTTGATTTATTATAAATGAGCACACTGATGGTGTACATACAGCATTATGAAGACAGATTTTAGATTCTAATCACGAGTCTAAGTTTTGTAGCATTGCATCATGCGGCGAGCTTCAGCGCAGATGCGGTGGACTTTAAAAGCATTTGGTCTGTTGGGTGTATTCCAGATTCTTATGAAACTCCACTAAAATGGTTTGTCAGGTTCTGGGAAAGTTAGGATAGGGACAGATATGAATCATCACTTGAGCTCAGAAAAGGCAGCTTCAGCTTCATGGGTCCAGAAGAACTTTACTCTTCCTCCCTTTGGTGAGTGCAGAAAGCAGAGCGTCCACAGAACTAAAGTTCCTAAATGAGCAAAACTGAGAAACCACTGATGTCCCTGACACATGACAGAACGAGCCAATCAGTCACGGCTTGACCCTTCCAAGGATCCATTTGGATCAGGTCTGTTTCCACTATAAATCCTAATTTTTCTATGGAAAGTATAACACCAAGGAAGACATTTCTAACAACCCTGCACCTTCAGACACATCACACAGGGTAATGGCTAAAGTTCTGAAGTGTGGTTGCAATTCAGAAAACTAGATGCAGTCAATGCTTTTTTCAATATGTCCATAAAAACTGAAACATGCTTACTCCAGTCCGTATATGATACAGAACAGCACAAGATATGGTCTTTCGTGACATTTGAATTGTACTACACCACACACATAACAGTGTGTTCACAATATGGATTGTGTGCAGATGTGGTCTGCATGAGTGTGAGAGCTGTGACATTAAACCTTAATTTTTTATCATGATAATTATTTATATCGCTTTATCGTACAGACCTAATACACTTACACTCTAAAGTTTCTACACACTATAGCACTCATCTCACCTGAGCACACACACACTGACCTGAAGTGGGCCACCATTTTTTTGCTAATTGCATCTTGTTGAGTTTGGCTGAGGGGCTTCAGGTCCTCTATCAGGTTATTCAGCTGCTCAGAGCCCCCCACTTCATTCAGCAGGTCCTCCAGAACACTGCGGGGGAACTTAAGGAGGTTGTTGTTGAAGACATGCTGGCCCCGGTCTGCTAGCTTATTAGAAGCAGTCGCCCTGCGAGTAGAACCAATGGCATCTAGTGCTTGCTGGGCGGCGTTTTGGAGCTGATCCTTTTCAAAATTGCCATCACATATCAGATTCTGACCTGTCAGGAAACACAGTGGTGACATGCAAACATTCACACAGTAATTTATCAGGTACTGATCCTTTAGTTCATGTGTGTATAGAACAAAACTGTATATCCTATTTCATGGATGGATAAACATACTATGTAGATTGTGATTTAGGAGAATAGGTAGGTAATACCTTTAGAGCACACACACACACACACACACACACACACACACACACACACACACACACACACACACACACACACACACAGAGGTGGGTAGAGTATCCAAAAACTGTACTCAAGTAAAAGTACAAGTACTTAGAGAAATATTTACTCAAAGTAACTTAGCTACATTTGAAAGAAGAAAGAGAGAAAACTCTTTACATGTGCTCGCGCTCATAACCGCTGAACATCTGAACACAAACAATGATCAAATGCACATTGACGGATCTTCTTCCGTCTGTTCTCCAAAATGTAATCAAATGTATATTTCTGCAGGCGCTGGTTAACTGTGTCAACGCAAAGGCGTTCATTTTCAAGTCGAACCGCGGGTGTTCATTTCATAATCTCTGAACAATGGTAGCTTATTTAATGTATAAATTAAGATATATGTCCTTAAAAACGGTACAGAAAAGCTACTTTGTTATCGTGGCATAATAATCTGTTTGGTCGTAAAATGCTATTGTCTGTATGAATTGAAATCAAATGAAATCAATACCTGTGTGGAATTGTTCACAGACAGCATGCGCAGTTCAACTAATAAAGATCTTCATTGCTGGCAAGCAATAGGAAGCACTTACAGGTTTGCTTTTAATTGACTGTACCCAGACAGCAACATAGTGTCGGCCCAGATCCAGCCCATATCCAGTCCGCATGTAATCCACATGTACCGGATGTGGGCCGAATCTGGGCCGCATTATGTTGTTGTCTGGGTAGGTCCACTGCCACTTCATCCAACGCTTCGAGTGAGAACCCACTTCAGACGATTCAGTGCGTGCAGGAACTGAACAATTCATTCAAACTGATTCGCGAACCAATTTACCCTGCGTTCCATTCGGAAGGGCTCATGCACTAATTTCTTCAAAGGGTTTATTTAGGTTTATTGCACCATATATATATCATATATATATATATATATATATATATATATGGTATATATATATACCATATGTATATTGTGTCTCTGTATTTTAAAGGTGCCATAGAACACGTTTTCACAAGATGTAATTTAAGTCTAAGGTGTCCCTTGAATGTGTCTGTGAAGTTTCAGCTCAAAATACCCCATAGATTTTTTTTTTAATACATTTTTTTAACTACCTATTTTGGGGCATTATTATAAATGCGCCGATTCAGGCTGTGGCCCCTTTAAATCTCACGCTCCCCGTCCCCGAGCTCTCGACTCTATAATACATTGCATAAACAAAGTTCACACAGCTATAATATAACCCTCAAAATGGATCTTTACAAAATGTTCGTCATGCATACTGCATGCATGCGTCGGATCATGTGAGTATAGTATTTATTTGGATGTTTACATTTGATTCTGAATGAGTTTGATGGTGCTCCGTGGCTAAAGCTAACATTACACACTGTTAGAGAGATTTATAAAGAATGAAGTTGTGTTTATGAATTATATAGACTGCAAGTGTTTAAAAATGAAAATAATGACAGTCTTGTCTCCGTGAATACAGTAAGAAACGATGGTAACTTTAACCACATTTAACAGTACATTTAACAGTTATTATTGCTCCATCTGATTTTTTTTCCCGCTATTTTCCTTGCTTGCTTACCTAGTCTGATGATTCAGCTGTGCACAGATCCAGACGTTTTGCCCTTGTCTAATGCCTTGAACATGGGCTGGCATATGCAAATATTGGGGGCGTACATATTAATGATCCCGACTGTTACGTAACAGTCTGTGTTATGTTGAGATTCGCCTGTTCTTCAGAAGTCTTTTAAACAAATGAGATTTATATAAGAAGGAGGAAACAATGGAGTTTGTGACGTCTTTTCCATGTACTGAACTCTTGTTATTCGACTATGCCAAGATAAATTCAATTTTTCATTCTATGGCACCTTTAAACATTTGAATGGACTGATAAAGGGAGCTATAAAGTATTTTTGTTGAAGTACAATGTAGTTTTGACCATAATAATGTGTCAAATCTAAGTCGTATAAATGTTACAGTAGTATAGAAAAATACTATACATACATTTATGGGTAAAATCGAACTTTTTTTATTGACAAAGGCAAAAGTTACAATTCAAAGAATTAACAACAATAATAGAATTATAAACAAACACAAAAACAGTAAAGAAAAAAAAACTATGAGCCAGAGGTAATTTAACGTAAATTAATATTGAAAAAAGAGGAGAAAGGTCCCTTTTTTTTCTTCCTTGTACATCATATAAAGGCATAAATGGGGGGTGTATGGCGTTATTTTACTGTCTAATGTCAAGAGCACATTATTGTGACGCGAGAGCACATCAATGCGCGAGCGCAAATCTGTCTACTCGCGCGCGGATTTCCTTTGCTCTCGCGCAAAACTGGACGCGCGCTCTCAAATATACAGTGCTCTCTTATGAACTGCCTCTCCTCTCGCTCAGATATTGCGCATCAGCCAGTGTTTAATCCAGAAGCTAATTAATTTCTGCAAGAGCACGAAAAGATTCACGAGCGCACAGGACAGAGCTTGAGCGCGCAGGACACCGTTTGAGCGCGCACACGTAATATCTGAGCGACAGGAGAGGCAGTTCATAAGAGAGCACTGTATATTTGAGAGCGCGCGTCCGGTTTTGCGCGAGAGCAAAGGAAATCCACGCGCGAGTTTTTTAAAAGAGCAATAGCTCCACTGGGGATGGCATCCATCACTATGGCAAAGTCTCTTGGGGTGTTACAGGAATAGAATATTTAGTTAAAAATTCAGAATAAGAAAACAAAAGACCATTTGAATTTACAAGTTGAGAAACCAAAAGAATATTATTAGTAAACCAACCTGGGAAAAAAAGAGTTTTATTTTTATATCAGATATCATGGTTTTTCCAAATACTGTACCTGTGGGGACTAAAATTATGTTTGTAAATTAAATGCCAAGCTAGAAGCATCTGCTTATGGAAATTTGATAATTTGATGGGCAATTTAGAAATATTGTAGTTACATACTAAGAGAAAGGGGAGACCACCAACTTTAGAAAAAATATAGTTAGGAATAGTGTTCAATATGGATTCAGAATCAGTCAAAAATTGCCTCAACCAATTGATCTTAAACATATTGTTTAAAGAAGCAAAGTCAAGAAAGTTAAGACCTCCCTGATCAAAGTTAAGTAATGTCTCTTGTGTTTCCACAAAAAGTCAAAGAGCATTCTATCAACCTTCACACAGATTGACTTGTCTACATACAAGGAAAGAGCAGGGCAGGTCAATCGAGAAACACCTTCAGCTTTAGTTAGGAGAGCCCTTCCTCATAAAGACCCTTTGGAGCCAGGAGTTAATTTTTTTTCTTAACTTTAGTAATTACTGTATCAAAGTTTCACATTTATCTAAATTCAAAAATAAATCGAAAGCTTTAGAGAATACTTTAATAAGATCAAGAGCGATAGGGATCTGTAAGTAATTTGTTAATAAGAGTGTAGTATCGTCAGCTAATTGGGTTATAAGAATCTGTTTATCAGCTATATTAAAGTACATATTTTTAATTATAAATGTACTCAAGTTAAAGTAAAAGTACCCACATTTAAATCTACTCTAAAAAGTACAAATTTTCCAAAAAACTACTCAAGTAAATGTAACAAAGTAAATGTAGTTCGTTACTACCCACCTCTGACTACAACCCCCAAAACTGTGGCCAAAGCCAGCACGAGCTTCAAAATAGGAATCATTGTGGTCTCAATCAGGTCCTTTACTAGTCAGCAATCTGTATAAAAAAAAAACATAAAAAAAACACATTTCACCAAATGGACCCAGAAATGTGTTTTTGACTGACAGAAGTCTATGTATAAATTTGCAGGGGGTCCGGGGAGGGGGTGGGTCATGTTCATGTAAACACGTTAACTTGTTTTCCTTTATCAGAGTAGACCAGGTACAGTTGAAACACCTTAATTAACTTGCGTACGCAACAAGTCTGATCTGTGATATTTGCACCCTCTTCGATCATGTTAAATTTGAAGTACATGCGATTCTCCAGTCCGAAGACATCGGCCAAAGGCAAGTTTTTCACTTCACCACGTCGCTTTCACATTGAATAGCTTCTCATCCTTACATGACGGTTAAAGTTAACTTACATTTTCGTAAACCTTAATCTGTGCTCTAAACACTGACATACTGCATGACTTTGTGTTCATCTGTTTTATTATTGCTGTTTGCAGTTGTTCAATGTTTTTTACTTTTACTCAACTTTCAACTGTTAATATTAAAATGATGGACTGAAATTAAATATTGTATCGCTGTTTGCCATTACTGTATAATGTTTTTCAAATGAACTACTTTTAACTAAACAAATAATCAGATAAAATGCTGAATGAAAATAAAAACTGTTGAATCCTCATTTTTAAAGATATTTTACATTTGCAGTGAATTGATTAGGCAGCTTTACAGCATTCTCAACTGTACTCAACTGTACCTGCTTCTTGTGTTTAAGAGCTAATTTTGGCAAATATAACATACATATGGATGTTAATAATTATTAATATTTTAGTAGACAAGTAAAGGAAATGTCATATGAAAAATCACTTCTTTTCATTCCCTAGTTTTGGTGTGGTCACGGAAAAAGCAAAAAGTGTACCAACTGTACCCAGTCTACCCTAAGGACCAGGTCAAAGGCTTAAGCTGATCGTCATAGCTAGATTTTTGCCCCTTACACCGATTTCGTCCAGCATGTAAACACATTAACATGCTTTCTGTCGGCTTATTGAAGTGCACATGTGTGATATGTGACAGGAACGCATCCTTAACATGGATTTACACATATCCATCCTTTTGAAAAAAAACAGCATATGCTGGATAGGATGTTTTGAAGCATGAGCTGGTTTGAGCTGGTTCATTTATAATTTACTCACCCCATGTTATCCAATATGTTTATGGTTTTCTTTCTTTCTTCAGGTGAAAAGGATTTTTCCAGGATTTTTCTCCATATAGTGGACTTCACTGGGGTTTAACAGGTTGAAGGTCCAAACGTCAGTTTCAATGCAGCTTCAAAGAGCTCTACATGATCCCAGACGAGGAATAAGGGTAGTGAAACAATGGTTTATTTTTGAAAAAAATAAAAAATAAATAAATAAAATTATATACTTTTTAACCACAAATGCTCGTCTTGGAATAGCTCTGTGATGAGCCATGCATTATGTAATCACATTGGAAAGGTCACGTGCGACGTAGCCGAAAGTAGCCTACCCCAGTAGGGTAAAGAACTCCAACTCATTTTCTCCTCCAGCTTCAAATCATCAAATCATCGTTGTTTTATCTTTTCTTTTCTTTTTGTAAGACTTAGTCTTTGCATGTTTGCTTTGTGAACACTTGATGTGTACTTTCACCTATGTCACGTGACCTTCCCAACATGATTACGTAATGCGTGGCGCATCGCAGAGCAGTGCAAGATGAGCATTTGTGGTTAAAAAGTATATAAATTTTATTTTTTTATTCAGAAAATGACCAATCGTTTCTCTAGATAAGACACGTATTCCTCGTCTGGGATCATGTAGAGCTCTTTGAAGCTGCACTGAAACTGACATTTGGACCTTCAACCCGTTGAAACCCAGTGAAGTCAACTGAAGAAAGAAAGACATAAATTATATACATATAACATATATATGATATAAATATGATATAAATTATCAGGAAATTTTAATTCTGAACTAATCCTTTAAGGAAGCGTTGCATCATTTAAAGGGGAGTCAATAAGTATCAAACTAATCAGTAACTGGAATCAGGAACTGATTTTGATGGCATTTTTGCCACAAGCTAATTTCAGACTCTGATGTGTGCCAGTCAAGATCCAAGAGAAATTAAATAATAGACCAAAAAAAATGAAAACTAAAAAATTAAAACATTTTTATAAGAACAAATGTTAGTAGCACATTACAATTAACACTGATTTAAATATTACTGAATTTATAAAAATTGCATTGTTTATAAACCTGTGAAGATAGCTCCTGCACCCCTGGTCAAATTAGAAGAGATCAGCAAGCATTCTTTCGCAGTTAACAAGATAACATTATTGATCAAATCTGCCAAGTAAATTGGATCTGGAAAATGGATGCCCTCATTCAACTACAAATTCACATGGTATTCAGTTTATTAACAGCAATAATAAGCTGGTAGTTACCTCTTGTCAGCTACAGTTGTATCATCTGACTGCAAGTCGAGGAGGCAGAAAGTGAAGTGAGGAGGAACACAGTGAGGAGGTGAGTAAAACCAGTGTAAGAATATTGGGTAACACTTTACTTGAAGGGGTGTGCATAGGACTGACATGACACCTTCATAATCATAAATATGAAGGAGGTTTTATGCATGTTTATGACAACTGTCATTAAATGTCATTCGCTCAATTATGTCATTTTTAATGCAAAGATGACATTGTTTGAGATGTCCGAGTTATGACAACTTGACATGAACCAATACATCATAACCTGTCAGTGTCTTTGTCATGAAAACTTGACATTATTTAGCTTTATGGGTTAACATTTCATTAAACTGTCATGTGGTTGGTTTTGACATTGGCTGTCATGAGGCCATTATAACAGTGTCATGAATATGTATCTTGACCTCAACTACAGTGGTACAAATTGAACTTGTCGTTAAAATGTCATTAAGTGACAATACTCTGACAAATAATTTTATAACAGCGTCATGAATATTTTTCATTTCACGCTTTTTTTTTTTTTTTTTTTTTAAGTTTCCTCCAACAGAAGGTCAGATAATAGACAATTTCAAATTTCTTAAAAAAGATGACACTGTTATAAAATAATGCTAACACTTTATTTTAGGGTCTTTTAACTAGTTGCTTATTACTATTAGCATTCATATGGCTAAAATATTGACTATTTAGTAGTAATTATTATGAGGAAGAAAGATCCTTCTGAAGATGAAAAGCATGAAATGGTGCAATGTTGTGCAAAAGGCATGAAAACAATTAATATTGTGTGAAACTGAATGGAGATTATCGAATTATCATAAGATTTGTGAGTGATTTAGAGCACAGCAGAACTCGGTCAGATAGAGGCTTATTAATGAAAGTTCCTATCAAAAAAATGTATTGTATTAAAAGGGCAGCTATAAAAAAAAGCCAGTGTTGAGCAGCAAACAGGTATTTGTAGCTCCTGGTGTCTCTGGAGTCTTGAGAAGCTCTCCATGCAGGCTGGCAGTTGTGCGTAAAGATGCATTTTAGACACCACTAACCAAACCTAACAAAGAGAAACATTTACAGTGGGTTTAGAAATACATTTTCAAACAGTTTTATTGCTGTGGTGTTTTTTTGCAGCATGGGATAGTGCATAGTGCATTGTACAATAGTGCACTATCCTCCTCCTTTTTATACCATAGCTGAAAATGGCCAGTTATGAACTCCACATATCTTGCAAAAGTCATTTTAATACCCTCCATCTCACTTCCCAGTATTCCAGCCCAAATCATCACCCACCAGCTCCTTGCTGACGTCGCAGTCTTGTTGGAACATGGTGGCCATTCACCAACCATCCAGAAATCCATCCATTTACACCATCCATTGTAGTACGGCATTAGTCAGTGAATAAAACTATTTTAAAATGAGTCTTCATGTATTTCTACACCCACTGTAGATGTTTCTCTTTGTGAGGTTTGGTTTGGAGTGGCTGAAATGCATCTTTATGCACAACTGCCAGCCTGCATGGAGAGCTTCTTGAGACTCCAGAGACACCAGCAGCTTCAAATACCTGTTTGCTGCTCAATACTGGCTTTTTTTTATAGCTGCCCTTTTAATACAATACATTTTTTTGACAGGAACTTTCCCCAATAAGCCTTTATCTGACCAAGTTCTGCTGTGCTCTAATCACTCACAAATCTTATGATAATTCGATAATCTCCATTCAGTTTCACACAATATTAGTTGTTTTCATGCCTTTTGCACAACATTGCACCATTTCATCTTCAGAAAGATCTTTCTTCTTCCCCATATTTCATGAGAACTGTGACTTGCTTAATAATGTGGAACAACCTCTAAGTAGGGTTTCCATAGATCTGGCAAATTATTTTGCCTGAGATTGATACCAGTTATCTAGAAATATTGAGTGATTCTCAAAATGAGAATCACTCAAGATGGTTCCGGTTCCGGTTGAGACTGCGTGCTGAGTGTGTGCTCTAATCAACTCGGAGAATTGTTGAATTGTTTGTTGTTGAGAAAAAGATGCCATGCCGCCAAAAAAGTATCCAGCACAGGCCGAGGAGGTTGACGATATAAAGCGATCACTCGACATGTTGACGGAAGAAGTTTCTGTTGTAAGACAACAGCAGAAAACCATCATGAGCTTGGTGGAGGAAGTTAAAGCTCTGAGGCTTCAAAACATTGAGAAAGACAAGCGGATTATGTCGCTGGAAAATCGGGTGGCCGATCTGGAATAATATACCAGAATGAATGACATCATACTCACCGGTATGGAGATCAAACCACGCTCTTATGCCCGGGCGGTGGCGACACTGAATGAAGGAGAGACGAACGAGCAAGACGTTACATCGTTGGAGCAACAGGTGACGGCGTTCCTCCACTCAACGGGGATTGAGTTGGACAGGGACATTATTGAAGCTTGTCATACTCTCCCACGGAGAAACAAGATGGATAAGCCAGCCATAATAATTCGTTTCACTAACAGGAAACATAAGATGGAATTATTGAAACAAGGAAGACGGCTGAAGGGCATGGATGTGTATCTGAACAAACACTTGACTAAGAAAAATGCTGACATTGCCAGAAAGGCCCGACTCCTTAGAGGACAGAAAAAAATACAATCCACATGGACAGCTAATTGTAAAATATTCATCAAGACGAATGGAACACCAGAACAAGCTAAAGTGCAAGTTATTAAGGATCTGGAGGATCTGGAGAAATATCAATAAGGAAAATGAGATAAGGTAATGTAATAAACCCAGTAGTAAAGAAAGAATATAAAGAACATAAATGACAACTATGTCATTTGTTGAAAATAAAAAGTTATGTACATCGGAATTAGATAATTTTGTATATACTGAGTATAAAATGCAGGATATAGAAAATAATATTGATCCAGAAAATAACTTACTTATTAATATTAATAACAGTTGTAGCTATTATACAGATGAACAATTCAATATAACCTTCCAACAAGTGCACGACATTTCAATGATCCACTTTAACAGCAGAAGTCTATATGCCAATTTCCAAAGCATTAAAGATTATTTAAGACAATTAAAGAATTTATTCAATATCATAGCAATATCAGAGACTTGGCTTAATGACGAAAAAGGTATGGACTTTGAGATTGATGGCTATGAATTAAATTATAAAAATAGAGTGAATAGGAGTGGAGGAGGTGTGGCAATATATGTGCATAACAGTCTGAAGTATAAGGTGGTGGAGGGTATGACAGTAACTGTTGATGATTTGTTGGAATGTATTACAATAGAAATATGTATGGAAAAGTCAAAAAATATTGTTGTGAGTTGTGTATACAGAACTCCTGGATCAAATATTGAAATATTTAATGATTGGATGGAAAAAATATTCACAAAAACATCTCAAAAGACTATGTTTATATGTGGAGACTTAAATATAGATTTATTAAATCCAAAAAAGCATAAAGTGACAGAAGATTTTGTTAATATAATGTACAGCATGGGTTTGTATCCAACAATCAGTAGACCCAGTAGAATCACATCTCATAGTGCCACATTAATTGACAATATATTCACAAATATTATGGATAACAATATAGAGAGTGGACTATTATATAACGACATTAGTGATCATTTACCTGTTTTTATTGTTTATCACTGTAAGTATAAGAAATCTAATGAAATTAGTTATATCACATCATACAAAAGAGTAAGAATGGCAGAAAACGTAAAGGTTTTCAAGAATGAATTACTGAAACAAAATTGGAATGTAGTATATAAAGAGGATGATGTTGATAAAGCATATAATAAATTTCTAAATATTTTACATCATTGTATTATAAAAACTGTCCTGTAAAACAATATAGAAACAAACATAACCAAACAAATAGTCCTTGGATTACAAAAGGTTTATTAAATGCCTGTAAGAAGAAAAACACACTGTATAGACAATTTATTAAATATCGTACCCCAGAAGCAGAAAATAAATATAAAAAGTATAAGAATAAATTAATTAGTATTATGAGGAGGTGTAAGAAAGAATACTATAATAAAATATTAGAGATTAATAAAAATAATATGAAAGGTTTATGGAACATTCTAAATAGTATAATTAGAAATGAAACAAAAAATAAAAATAAAAGTTATCCAGAATACTTTATTGATAAAGATAAGATAATAAAAAAACAAAGAAGATGTGGTTAATGGTTTCAATAATTTTTTTGTAAATGTGGGACCAAATTTGGCAAAAAATAATAAATGATTCAGAAACTACAGAAGGGGTGGATGTGGATCTTTGGGATAGAAATCCCAGCTCTATTTTTCTTAGAGCAGTGGAAAGGAATGAGATAATTGATATTGTAAGAAAGTCTAAAAACAAATCTTCTGCGGACTGGAATAATGTTGATATGATTATAGTAAAAAAAGTAATTGAAGAAATTTCAGAACCATTAACTCATATCGCTAACTTGTCTTTTCAATTCGGTAAATTTCCAGAAAAAATGAAAGTCGCAAAAGTAATACCATTATATAAAACAGGGGATAAGCACCTATTCACAAATTATAGGCCTGTTTCTATACTGCCCCAGTTCTCCAAAATCCTAGAAAAACTGTTTATAGAAAGGTTTGATGATTTTATTGAAACACACAAACTGCTAGTGGAGAGTCAATATGGATTCCGAACAAACAGATCAACATCTTTCGCTTTAATGGAATTAATTGAGGAAATTACAAATTGTATAGATACTAAAAAATATGTGTTAGGAATATTTATAGATCTAAAGAAAGCATTTGATACCATAAATCATGACATTTTATTACAGAAATTGGAGAGGTATGGAATCAGAGGAGTTGGACTGAACTGGGTAAGTAGCTATTTGAAAAGCAGGCAACAATTTGTGGAAATTGGTGATCAAAAATCTATATGTATGGATATAACTTGTGGAGTACCACTGGGATCGGTCCTAGGTCCAAAACTTTTCATAATGTACATTAATGATATTTGTAGAGTATCAAATATATTAAAATTTATTTTATTTGCTGATGATACAAATATTTTCTGTTCTGGGGACAATTTAAAGCAGACTTTGGAGGCGATAGCAAAAGAAATGATTAAATTAAAACGGTGGTTTGATGTAAATAAATTATCATTAAATATAGCTAAAACAAAGATTATGTTATTTGGAAAGTATACTCAACCTGAAGTAGAATTGAAAATTGATAATATCAGTATAGAAAGAGTCTGTGAAAATAAATTTCTTGGTGTTATTTTAGACCACAAAATCAGCTGGAAACCACATATAAAACATATTGAAGCAAAACTGGTAAAGACTATAGCAATATTAAATAAAGCAAGATATATTCTAGATAATAATTCATTGTATATTCTGTATAATACACTCATAGTGCCATATTTAAGTTATTGTGTGGAAATTTGGGGAAATACCTACAAAACCAACCTACAGTCGTTATGCACATTACAAAAGAGAGCAATCAGAATCATAAATAACGTGGGATATCTTGAACACACAAATTCACTGTTCTTGAAATCAGATACACTAAAGTTTATTGATCTGGTTAAATTTAAGACGGCACAAGTCATGTTTAAAGCAAGAAATAATTTACTTCCGGAAAATTTACAAAAAATGTTTATGGAGAGGCAGGGTGGGTATAATTTGAGAGATGAATTAAACTTTAAAAAGCTTAAAATAAAAACAACTCTAAAAAGTATGTGCATCACTATATGTGGGGTGAGGTTGTGGAATAATTTGGAGCAGGTGTTCAAATATTGTACAAACTTTAAACAGTTTAAAAAGTTGTATAAAAACGAGTTACTAAAAGGATATGAGGATGAACAAGAGTGAATGTGAGGGTGGACTTAAAGATTGATTGTATTAAGATTTAAGGGTGATGGATGGTTTGGAATAAAAGGTAATCTAAACGAAAATTTTGGTTTGAGTTTAAAAAAAAGGTTTATTTGTTATTGTGTTATTGTGTTATGAAGATATAATATAATATAAAAAATATTTAATATATAATGGAATTTGGAATGCTTGTATAAGGGGTGGGTAAATAATAAGCTTTTGCTTCATCCCACTCCTTTTCAGACACATGTAATGAATAGATGATTATTCGTAGATATTGTTTCTTTTTTTATGTGGTAACACAATTGTTGTATTTTATATTTTTATTTTATTTTATTTTTTATTGTCTGTTGTTTGAAATAAAATAAAGAAAGAAAGAAAAGAAAGAAAGAAAGACATGGATAAATAAACGAACAAACATTTTCTTAGAAAAACTAAAATCTGAATGTTTATTGTACTGAAATCTTACTGATTTGTCTCTTGCATAATAATTTGGAATGCAGTGTATACTGAAGTGTTACCAAAATAATGTAATGTAATGTTAACCCATAAAGCTAAGTAGTTTCTTAAGTTTGATAATTAATCTGTTATGTCACATTTATGACAGGTTGTGATATCTTGGTAATGTCAAGTTGTCATGACAAAGACACTGACAGGTTATGATGTATTGGTTCATGTCAAGTTGTCATAACTCAGACATCTCAAACAATGTCATCTTTGCATTAAAAATGACATAAGTGAGCGAACGACACTTAATGACAGTTGTCATAAACATGCATAAAACAAAATATTGTCTTTGTTTTTATAAGCAAATATTAAGCAAATACTTCAAACTTGGTAAACAGGAAGCAGTTCTAACTGGAATTGGTAAGTTATTCCATAGACTAGAACCAACCACAGAGAAGGCTCAATCATGCTTTTTTAGAGAGGTTTTGAAACTAAAATCATCTGACAGACCAGCTAGAACCACTAGCTCTGTCAAGGCGCTGGTCCTCGGCCTCACCAGGATACGGCCCGGATCCAGTTGACTACGGTAAACCTCATAGAACAGAAATAAGAACAGATAAACAGAAAGACTAATAGTGGCGTAGATGCCATTCTTCTTCTGATGTAACGAGTACATCTGGTGTTATAGGAAGTGTTCCTGGTTCCGGCTGACCTAATTTATGCAGCCTAATAATCCTTTAACAGATTTGAAAATATAAATTGATAATGTGTTATGTGTATGCCAGGTTAAAGAGATGTGTTTTTAGTCTCAATTTAAACTGACAGAGTGTGTCTGCTTCCCGAACAATGCTAGGAAGATTGTTCCAGAGTTTAGGTGCCAAATAGGAAAAGGATCTACTGCCTGCAGTTGATTTTGATATTCTAGGTATTATCAGCTGGCCTGAATTCTGAGATCGCAATAGATGTGAAGGACTATAATGCATTAAGAGCTCGCTCAGGTACTAGGGAGTTAAACCATTTAGTGCTTTATAGGTAAGTAGCAAGATTTTAAAATCTATACGATGTTTAACAGGAAGCCAATGCAGTGTTGACAGAACTGGGCTAATATGGTTGTAACGAAGCGGGACTCAGGCAGGGATCCATTTGCAAAGCTTTATTAAAGTGAGCGTGGTCGTACAGGCAGGGTCAAACAGGAACAAACAGGAACAGCATGGGACAGGCAGAATCGTGGTCAGGATACAGGCAGTAGATCAGGACAGGCAGATATCACTCACATAACAGAATACCAGGCAAGGGTCAAAGGCAGGCAGCAACGGGTCGATAACGGGTTACAGGCAGGAACGGTAACAGACAGGCAGACAGGATAATAATGCTCAGAATTGCAACACGGGTTAAACAAGACTTCACAATGAGGTGGTGTGTGAGTGAGTCTTAAATAGTCCAGATAATGTGATTCAGCTGTATGTGGCAATTGATGATTGGTGTGGAATGTGTGCATGTGACTGGCAGGGAGGATTATGGGAATTGAAGTCCAGGAACTGACAGGAATCGTGACAATGGTCATACTTCCTAGTTCTAGTAAGAACTCTAGCTGCTGCATTTTGTACGAGCTGTAGTTTGTTTATCAGGCGAGCAGAACAACCACCCAGTAGAGCGTTACAGTAATCTAGCCTTGAGGTCATGAACGCATGAACTAACTGTTCTGCATTCTTCATTGAGAGCATGGTGATCAGAATAATCATCTTGGAGGATTATATCAAATTCCAGAGCATGCATTTTTCAAGCAACCCATAATAGTCGACTTCCTGTTGAGCTGGCGTACAACTTAGAGCATGAAAGTTGTTCGGCTCCCCATCGATCATGTCGTAGTTTAGATATATTTTTAAGATGGAAGAATGCGGTTTTACAGATGCTAGTAACATGGCCTTCAAATGAAAGATTGGTATCAAAGAGCACACCCAGGTTCCTAGCTGACGACGAAGACTTAACAGAGCAGCCATCAAGTGTTAGACAGTATTCTAGGTTATTACGTGAAGAAGTTTTTGGTCCAAAAATTAGAATCTCTGTTTTTTCTGAATTTAGTTGTAGGAAATTACTGGTCATCCAATTTTTTATATCAGCTATACATTCTGTTAATTTTGTGAATTGGTAAGTTTTGTCAGGGCGCGAAGAAATATAGAGCTGAGTATCATCAGCGTAACAGTGAAATGCCATGCTTCCTAATATCTCCCAAGGGTAGCATGTACAGAGTGAAAAGCAACGGTCCTAGTACTGAGCCTTGCGGTACTTCATATTGAACTTGTGATCGATATAACCTCTCTTCGTTTACTACTACAAACTGATAACGGTCAGATAAGTATGATTTGAACCATGACAATGCAATTCCACTAATGCCAACATAATTTTCGAGTCTATTCAAAAGAATATTGTGATCGATAGTGTCAAATGCAGCACTAAGATCCAGTAACACTAATAGAGAGATACAACCACGATCTGATGATAAGAGCAAATCATTAGTAACTCTAATGAGAGCAGTCTCAGTACTATGGTACGGTCTAAATCCTGACTGGAAATCCTCACAGATACTTTTTCTTTCTAAAAAGGAACATAGTTGTGATGAAACTGCCTTTTCTAGTATTTTTGACAGAAAAGTGAGATTTGAGATCGGCCTGTAATTGACTAATTCTCTAGGATCAAGTTGTGGTTTTTTTAATAAGAGGTTTAATAATAGCCAGCTAAAAGGTTTTTGGTACGTATCCTAGTGATAAAGATGAATTGACAATATTAAGAAGAGGATCTATGACCTCTGGAAGCATCTCTTTCAGTAGCTTAGTCGGTATAGGGTCTAACATACATGTTGTCGATTTAGATGATTTAATGAGTTTAGTAAATTCTTCCTCTCCTATAGCAACGAACGAATCAAATTTTTCCTCAGGGAGACTACAATGCACTGCCTGATGCGATACTGTAGTAGACGGTTCCATGGTTATAATTTTTTCTCTAAAATTATGCTCCACTGCTCTTTGGAAACATCAGAAGTTGAAGCTTTATTTGTTGTTAATTTAGCCACTGTATCAAATACATACCTAGGGTTGGGCTTATTTTCTTTTAAAAGTTTGGAAAAATAGGCAGATCTAGTAGTTTTTAAGGCCTTTCTGTACTCAATCATTCTCTCTCTCCACAAAATGCGAAAAACTTCTAGTTTTGTTGCTGCGTTCCATTTTTAACAGCCTTTTAAGAGCCTCTTAACTACTGATCACATATCAGTACATGCCTTAAATAACATTCTGTGTGCTTATTAGGGCCAAAGCCCTAATAAGCACTTTAGGATTATTTTATTTTCTAGGATTGTTTTCTGGGATTGTTTTCTTTAGGATTATTATTAGGGCCAAAGCCCTGTTAAGGGCACACACATCAGAATCGTCGACCATCAGGGCCGGGCAGAAGTAAACTTGCATAAGTGAGCAGAAAAATTTAGACATGTATCTTATTATTATCTGAGACTGACATTAAAATTGTCATTAAAATTGCAGGTTCTTTGATTTGGCTCTATTAATTAATTATATAATAAAAAGAGAAGTGTGAGGATTATACAACATCAGCAATCACAGACTGCATTAGATTGCTCAGAGCACTGTGGAGTTTACACAAATAACAGTATGTAATTTGCTCTAGAATTTTTATAGAGGTTGTGTGAGAAAAAACAGACATGTCACATTAGGATGATATTCTGCACTCATTTGAAATTGACTTATAACATTCTATGACATGAAAGTCATCTCAATTTAAACAATCTCATGGATGTGGCTGTTGTGGTTTGTGATCACAGGAGCATCGGCTGCTGCAGTAAATGTGGTGTGAAACTGACATAGTCCTTTTATGTTTAACTGTTTTAAATGCCCATTGACTGCCGTGCACAGTTGCCCTGAAGCCACCGGGGTGGCGGTGCCACCGGGCTTTGGCCCGTCATCGCTGCTTGCAGCTATATTTTTCTTTGTTTCTTCTGGAGCCATATGGGCCCATTTTTCCTCTGGAATATAACTACTCTTAACAGGTGTAACTGTTTTATTCATTATTCTGGGTTGTCCTACTCCCCTGTTTTTCGGGCTTTGATTATTCCTATTTGATGGGCTAGGCCCATTCTGTCTACTCTGAAATCGAGTATTATATTTTCTCTGCTCTCCTTTTTTAGATTTAAGGGGATTACTGCGATAACCTGTATACACTCCCTGTTCTGTTCTATATTTATTCTGAGGCCTTACTTTTTTGGTCTTTACATGTTGTGTAGGAAGGTCATATACTGCTAACGTATTTTGAATTTCTTTACTACTAGCATTATTCAGTATTGTGGCTAAAGTGTGTCCTCCAGGTAAACTTCTGCCCACTTCTCATAACAATCTAATTTTATCTTCATGAGGGATGTCGGCTTCTATCGAAAGCCACATACTCAAAATTGGCACCTCATCTTTTTGGGCTTCTATCAAATCCTTTTTCCATTGGGCATACTTATCCTCTGTACCTGTGAGTTGTCTGGACTTTTCTAAGGCCTCGGCTGTAATTGCATGGCCAGTACAAGTGTGAACTAACTGTGTAGTTGAGTGTTTATCAAATCTTGCAGCTTCCACTGCTTTCATAATGCAGTTTGCATAACTGCTGCACCCTCCTGAGCTCAAGCTTTCCTGCCCTCTTATTACTTAACCTTACTTCTCTAAGATTGTTATCTGATGACTTACTACTTTGACTGTCACTCTCTTCTGTTGTGTCTTGCTCAATAGAATCTGACAGCCGTTCTTGTGACCCTTGATCTATTCAATTCAATTCAATTCACATTTATTTGTATAGTGCTTTTCACAATACGTATCGTTTCAAAGCAGCTTTACAGAGAATGCATGTCAACATTACAGTTTAAAGAATGCAGTTAGCAAATAATGTAATAATTTAGGCAATTAATTTACAAACACTGTAAGCAATTTACTTGAATGTAGAAGCAATGAGCTCCAGGAAAAATGAATTAAATATTAACAATAATTAGGATATATAGAAATTTAGTAATGTGTATGGTCATCCAGATGTTGCATCTTCTGAACTCCTCGCAGGAGTTGGCGCCGTCTCTTCACAGGTGATGGTCATCTGAGGTCTTCTTAAGAGGCTGGATCCAAACTGAAGCTGATGTACTCTCTAGTCACTTCGGGATGCCCAGAGAAACAGAAAAGCAAAATAGAGAATAATTAGCATTGCTGCTGTTGTTATCTTTGATTTTTCCCCGTTTACATAGACAAAATTGTGACGGTCTGATAGGTACGACCTAAACCACCGTAATGCCTGTCCCTGAATACCAGTGTAATGATCTATAGTGTCGAATGCAGCACTGAGATCAAGTAAAACTAGTTTTGAGATACAGCCTTGGTCAGAAGCTAGAAGTAAGTCATTTGTAATTTTAATGAGCGCAGTTTCTGTGCTATGATGAGACCTGAATCCTGACTGAAATTTTTCATAGATAGTTTTTTTGCAAGAAGGAGCACAATTGGACCGACACCACTTTTTCTAGTATTTTAGATATAAATGGAAGATTTGAAATGGGTCTGTAATTTGCCAATACATTTGGATCTAACTGTGGTTTCTTAATGAGAGGCTTAATAACTGCTAGCTTGAACGTTAGTGGGACGTGACCTAGAGATAAAGATGAGTTGATAATATTGAGAAGAAGATCTTCTGCTACAGGTAACAATTCTTTCAGTAGTTTAGTGGGTATTGGATCTAATAAACATGTTGTTGGTTTAGACACAGTAATACGTTTATTTAGCTCTTCCTACTTCAATTTTCTCAGTAAAGATTTTCTCAGTAAAGAAATTCATAAAGTCATCACTACTAAACTGTAATGAAACGTTTTGTTCTGGTGATGTCTGTTTATTTGTTAATCTAGCTACTGTACTAAACAAGAACCGTGTATTGTTTTGGTTATTTTCTATGATCTCCTGTCTCTTGGGGTTCAAGATTGTCTTCCCAAGGTGCAGTAGGTTTCATCTTACTTATGGTTTCTGCTGGCCTTGGCTGTACTTAATACCTCTCTTTTTGCTGTTTAATAATAGTTGTTATTAGGGCCCAAGCCAATTAATGGCGCAGGGCCCTCTTGATCCCTGTAGTGGCACCTAGTTGCTTTTAATTCTTCTGTACCACTTTTTGAAGTCAGTCTACAACCAGTATTTGGAAACACGAGCAAACCAACAGTCTTCTTTTTAGATGTTTACTTCCAAAACAATAACTTACATAGACATGGTATGCACGGTCAAAAAACTGTGTTGCTTCCAACGTCTCTTACTTCAAACTAAAACTAACTACATCCAATCGTTTACGCTATGACGTAGTGCTATCTGATTGGAAGCACAAAATACAGAAATGTTATCAGATCTAAACATTACTAAATTATGCATTTTAAACCAATAAATTACTTATGAATCTTCATGAAATAGTTTTTTTTTTTTTTTTTTTTTTTACTATAGTCCTTATGTGGCTCTTACATTACCCGGCCCCTAATTGGTTAAGCAGGAGGATTAAGCAATTATAAACTTAAACATTAAGAGCCAAACTATTTTTAAATGTCCATAAACTATCAACTTGTTTCTTCTTTCTTCACTCTTCTGACATCGCCTCTTCCAACAAGCACAGTTTGTTTACAGGCCTTTCCAGAGTGTTGGTCTTGGTCTTTATCTTCACTCTTCGTACCATTCCATTGGAATCTGGCAACGTTTCAACTACTCTTCCCATGAGCCAGGAGTTTCGTGGAGAAGAACTATCCACTATTAACACAACATCTCCCGTCATGAAGTTTCTTCTTGGCTTTAGCCATTTCTGGCGCTGCTGAAGAAGTGGAAGGTATTCACGTGTCCATCTAGTCCAAAATAAATCCACAAGATACTGGACTTGCTTCCATCTTTTTCTTGTGTACATGTCCTCTTTGCTGAAAATCCCTGGAGGCATGTTGGGTTGAGATTTCAACAGCAATAAATGATTGGGTGTTAGAGGTTCTATGTCATTCACATCATCTGAAACAGTTGTAAGAGGCCTACATTGATGATGCTTTCGACCTCACACATTATTGTCTGAAGACAATCATCATTTACCGCTTGTTCTTTCAAAAGGGAGTTAAGGATTCTTCGCACAGTGCGAATTTGTCTTTCCCAAACCCCGCCTTGGTGCGAAGCGGCTGGGCTATTGAATATCCACTTTATTCCATTTGGTTGCAAGGCCTTTTCAATCTTGTAGTTATCAAGTTGTTGAATGGCTTCTCTCAACTCTCTTTCAGCGGCCACAAAATTTGTGCCGTTGTCAGAACGCATGATGGTAACTTGACCTCTCCTGCACATAAAGCGACGAATTGCATTAATGCAGGAGTCTGTGTCGAGGCTATCTGCAACTTCGATGTGCACCGCTCTGAGAGTGAGGCAAGTGAACATTACACCATACCTTTTGACTGTACCCCGACCCCGCTTGACATCAAACGGCCCAAAGAAATCAACGCCGGTATTTGTGAAAGGAGGCTTGTCTGGCAAGAGCCTATCTTCAGGCAGGTTTGCCATCTTTTGCTCACCAATCTTTCCATTAATCCTGCGGCACACTGTACATTTGTTGATTATCTTTCGAATTGCAGAATTGGCTTGTGGAATCCAGTACATGCATCTCAGTTGTGCCAAGACATAACTGCGTCCACAGTGTCCTGTTCTTTGGTGGATGTCTCTCAAAATCAGTGTAGCAACTCTGCTGTGCTTTGAAAGAATTGTTGGATGTTTAGCATTTTCTGGCATGGCAGACTTGTTGAGTCTTCCACCAACCCTTAACGTGCCATCTTGAAGAATCGGATCCAATTTAAACAGCTGACTGCTGCGACTGAGCTGTTTACCTTGCTTCAGTACCTTGATTTCTTCTCCAAACTGTTGTCTTTGACTGAACTGGATTATTTCAGATTCTGCAGCAACCAGATCATCCAAGGTTAGTGATTTCTTTTCTGTTGCTTTGAATTTTTTCATTTGTTGTTCTAACTTTGATCTTTCCTTTTCAGGGTTCTTTTCAGCTTGCCTGATCGCTTTTGATATTTCCTTTCTTTCCTCTTTCAGTTTCCACAGATATTCTTTTACCTTTAAAATCCAGGCCACTGATCTTTTTAATTTATGCCAGTCCGAGTAATAGTTGATGAGTTTGTCGATTGGTTCTTGGTTTTCTTCAGCTTCGATCATGTTGACTATAGCTCCATTCTTGACTTCCGGATCATTTTGCAGGCTTTCTTTCCTTCGCACAGGCTGTTCCGACCAATCACATTCATTGTTCAGCAAGAAGTCTGGCCCATTGATCCAGGTTCCTCCTTGCACCAAACTCTTAGCTTTCAGCCCCCTGCTGGCTTGATCTGCAGGATTTTCTGTTGTTCTGATGTACTTCCATTGCGATGGCTTGGTTGCTTCTCGGATCAACGAGATTCTGTTCGCAACAAAAGTTTTGAAACGAGCAGTTTCACTGTCAATATATCTGAGCACTGTAGTGCTGTCTGTCCAGAAGATAGATTGTTGCAGTGGAACTTGAAGCTCTTGCTGTAACATCTTGTCTATTTTAACAGCGATAACTGCTGCAGTCAACTCGAGTCTGGGAATGGTGACCAGTTTGAGTGGGGCAACTCTTGACTTTCCTATGAGGAATGCACAATGCTTCTCACCTTGGTTATTCTTTAGCAGCAGATAAGACACAGTGCCATAAGCGGACTCTGAAGCATCTGAAAAATGATGTAACTGTGCTGCTGCTGCGCATCCAAAATCTGTAGGTTTCAAACACCTGCTCACACGGAAGGTAGAGAGATGACTGACATCTTCGATCCATCTTTTCCAATCTTCAGCATGTTTTCCGCCAATGTTCTCATCCCATCCATATCGTTCTTTACAAAGATCTCTCAGCAGGAGTTTAGCGGGCAAGATGACTGGAGCCAGAAAGCCAAGGGGGTCGTAGATGGAATTCACGACTGATAAAATGCCTCTTCTAGTCATCGGTTTGTCTTGCAGTTTCATACTGTAGGTGAAAGCATCAGATTCTGTGTCCCACTGTACACCGAGTGTCCTCTCGACTGGCAAAGCGTCATGTCTTAAATCCAGGTCTTTCACTTCAATAGCTCTATGTTCTTCAGGGATTGACATCAACACCTTCCTGCTATTGCTCATCCACTTTGTTAAAGTGAAACCTCCGCTGGCACACAGGATACGAAGATCTTTAGCCAAAGTCACCGCATCTTCTTCTTTAGCTACACTCTTCAAACAGTCATCTACGTAGAAGTTGCGCAGAACTGTCTGGACAGCTTCTGGAGATACATCAGCCTTGTGATCTTCAACAGTTCTTTTCAGTGCATAAGAGGCAACACTTGGTGAAGAAGTGGCTCCGAAGAGATGCACAGTCATTCGGAATTCCTCCATAGGTTCATTCACCTTGCCGTTGGGCCACCAAAGAAAACGAAGTAGGTCGGCGTCACGCTCTGGCACCTTGACCTGATAAAACATCGACTCGATGTCCGCCATTATAGCGACTAGCTCCTCACGAAATCTTAAAAGCACACCAATTAACGTGTTGTTCAAGTCGGGTCCTTGGAGCAGTTCACTATTCAGAGACCTTTCCTGAAACAAAGCTGTGCAGTCGAAGACCACCCGCAACTTTCTTTTCTTTGGGTGATACACCCCGTGATGTGGGATGTAAAACAGCCTGTTGTCGTCACGGCTCAGCTGTTGGACCGGAACTTGGACAGCGTAGCCTTTATCAATGATGGTCTTCATAAAGCTCTTGTATTCTTCAAAGAATTCAGGATTCTTTTTGAACTTTCTAAGCAAACAGGCTATGCGTTGCTCTGCCACACAACGGTTATTAGGCATTTGTAGCTTCTCATTCCTGAGTGGCAGTCCAATGCTGTAATGTCCGTTCTCAAAAATGGTCGTTTTCTGCACAGACTGCAAAAACTGCTTGTCATCCTGAGACATCTCTTCTCGATCATCATAATTACGCTCTGGAAAATCAGTGTTATACTGTTGGACCAGCAGCTTCTCAATCTCCATCACAGAAATTCTGTTTACCGCAAAGGTAGGCGTTTCATTACCTGCATCATCCAGTTCTTTTCTTACAGGCCCATTCACAACCCAGCCAATGGCAGTCTTCACAGCATAAGGGCCTCCATCCTTAGAATTAATAACGTGCCATGGCTCCATTGCTCTGGAACAGTTAGCTCCAATAAGCAGGCCTACATCTGCTTCTATCTCTGGCAAGCGTACTTCATTGAGATATGGCCACTTCTGGATATCTGACTGTTTAGGTATGTTCTCTGTGTGAACAGGTATGTTGCTATGAGTGAACACCTTAGGTAGCTCAATGAACTTGGTGTTTTCCAGCCCGCACACTTCCAGGTCTGATATGACGAAACTGTTCATGAATTTCTGTTCGCCAGGTTTGTCTTGACCCATGGTGTTAAGAAGTATTCGTGTCGGTTTACCTTTAATGTTTAGTTTCTTTTGTAAGTCTTCTGTGCAGAACGTTGCTGTGCTTCCCGGGTCCAGAAAGGCGTATGTTTCAACACACTTGTCACTCCTTTTTGACTTGATCTTCACCGGTACAATTGACAGCACACATTCCGCTTCTCCGGCCCCCGTGAGGCTACAGGACTCTCGCAGAATAGAAACTTGAGCACACGATACTTCTCTTCCATGATGATCATCTTTCTTTTCAGGTGAGACAGAACCTTCTTCCTTTATTATGTGCAAAATGTCTGGATGCTTTAAAGCACACTCTTTACACTCAATTCTTCTTTTGCAGAATTTGCTAAGATGTCCCGGAACTAGACATCCAAAACACAAGCCCTTCTGTTTTAAGAAATCCACACGCTCTTTATGTGGTTGGCATTTGATTTTGCTGCATGAGGCAAGGGTGTGAGATTGCTGGCAGTACAAACACGGCTTCTCAAAGGCACTCAGAGTTTTACTTGCGTTTGCTGGCTTAATGTGTGTTTTTTGAGGCTCTTTGCTTTCAGTGGAAACATTGGTTGCGAAACTACTTCCACGGACCTCTTTTCTACCATAATGCTTTTCCTTTTGGTCCGTCTTTCCACTTGGGATTGGGCGACTGTCTGAGATATTACCAAAGAGGGGATCCATGGCTATTCTAGCTTGGCGGTCAATGTAGCTCACCAAATCAGCAAACTTTGCTCTCCTGCCTCTTTGCTCTTTCATGTCATAAGCTTCAGCACGCCAACGTTCCTTCAGTTTGTATGGTAGCTTAGACACCACTGTCCGTAAGTTGGTTGGGTTGTCCATCTCCTCTAAAAATTCGATGTCTTCCATAGTATTGCGACATCCAATCAAAAACATAGCATAGGCGCTCAATGCTTTCCCATCATCCGACTTCACTTGAGGCCATTTGAGTGCTTTGTCAATGTATGCGCTGGCAATACGTAATTCATCCCCATAGTGCTTATGAAGTAGTCGCTTTGCCTCGCAGTAGCCTTTGTTAGGTGTCATATGAGCACAGCTGCGAACAAGCTCCTGAGGTTCCCCGGCCGTAAACTGTTCCAAGAAGTACAATTTGTCTTGATCGTTGCTGGTTTTCTGCTCTATTGCGTGCTCAAACGCCCTCATGAAAGACTTGTACTGTAGCGCATCACCCTTAAACACAGGAATGTCTTTTGTTGGTAGATGAGATATCTGCTGTTGTTTTACAAGTAGCTCAGTGATTACATTCTGTTTTTGCATAACTGCTAGTATGTCATCACCTCCGTTAGGTTGAGCATTTGGCACATAATTGGAGACCAATTGAGATTGTTGTTGTGTTCGGGAGTGCCGTGTTTGTGGTTGAACATGAGTGTTCGTATTAGATTGCTGTGGAAGCATAATGCTGGTTCTTTCCTTCACATGCTCACCTCGTGGCTTTTGCGCTGCCGCATAGCTACTAAACCCATCTTCAGATCTTTCATATTCTTTAAGCACCCTTATTTTTGCTTTACTCTCAGCTAATGCAGTTTCCAGCTTCAACTCTTCTTTTTCAGCTTTGATTCTAGCTGCTTCAAACTCAAGCTGTTGCATTTTCTTTAGCGCTGCAGCACGTTCGAGCAGGGCTGCATGTTCCGCTTCCTGTTTAGCTCTTGTTGACGATACTCGTGATGCAGCTGAGATGCGACTCATTTGTGATCCACGTGGGCTGGCATTTGTAACATCGCTGACCCCCTCCTGTGAAATGCTGTCACTTGCTTTAACAGTTTCTTGCAGATAATCATCCACATTATTTTCTTCTTGCAGTACTCTTTCCACTGGCAGTATGGGTTTTTGCTCAGCTGCAATCCAGTTTTTAGTCATTTTCATAAATCCTCTAATCGCTGCCATTTTAGGTTCAAACCAGTTCTCTTGATCATAGCTTTTTTCATCTTCATTCAAAAGATTTGCAACTTCGTTGTTGAGACGGTTAAACTCCTTTAGTGATGCTGAAAAATCACTCTCCATCATATTTTTCACCTTTTGTAAATTTTGAGCATCACCCATCATTGTCTCCAACTCGTTTCTTTTGCTTGTCAGAGTTCCTAATGTTCTTCTTCTCTGTGCAATGCACCTCTGCAATCTCTCCTCTAATGCCTTCTCTGTCATCTTATGTGACCTTCTCTGTTCCATTGTATCCTCGATACATCTATGTTCATCTTCCTCAGCCATCTTACAAATTGCAGAGTAAATGCTCTAATTGTATGCAAACGTTTCAAGCACTGTCTTCAATTGTACTTTTCTTAATAAAACGAGTGCAATACAACTTCTTAAAGATCGCCATAACTCCACATTGACTGAATCAGAGTTTAATATCAGCATACATTATGCAGAGAAAAAGTGCACAAATTTTCGTTCTCTTCCAATTCACTCATCTCGTGCGTCCGTATCACGCCTTTCTTTGACAATTCACACAGATAAAGTCCACTCTGTCTCCGTCTTTTGAAGAAAAAAGTCCTCACTCAGCCGCAGCGCGCAGCGTCACTTCTCTCTTAACAGACAGACTACTTAGCCGCTAGCTAGCGGTGCGTATGGAAGCCCGACCAACAGCGGAGAAACTGCGTCCTTGATGACGGTTCTTCGCGGCTCGCTGTGGCAGACAGACCCGTTCCCGTGTCTCGTTTTCGGCGCTAAAGTTCGATCCGCTGCTTCCTCCCGCAGCAACAAGCTAGCCACGTCTTCTTCGTTATCCAGAGTAGCTTCGTATTAGCGAGTTTTTTGACTAATGTAGTGGCACCTAGTTGCTTTTAATTCTTCTGTACCACTTTTTGAAGTCAGTCTACAACCAGTATTTGGAAACACGAGCAAACCAACAGTCTTCTTTTTAGATGTTTACTTCCAAAACAATAACTTACATAGACATGGTTTGCACGGTCAAAAAACTGTGTTGCTTCCAACGTCTCTTACTTCAAACTAAAACTAACTACATCCAATCGTTTACGCTATGACGTAGTGCTATCTGATTGGAAGCACAAAATACAGAAATGTTATCAGATCTAAACATTACTAAATTATGCATTTTAAAACAATAAATTACTTATGAATCTTCATGAAATAGTTTTTTTTTTTTTTTTTTTTTTTTTTTTAATATATTAGTTATGTGGCTCTTACAATCCCCTAAGGATTATTATTTTTAGGGCCAAAGCCAAAGGCTGAAGGCCCTATTGTTTTCCTTAGGATTTTTTTTTTTTGACTATTCAGGTGATTTTGAGTCCCTTAACATGCTCAAAAACTCTTTTTGCACACTTGAAACACTTGAAACTTGAAATTTTGCACACACATCTGAATCTTTGGCCATCAGGGCCGGGCAGAAGCTGGTACCCGGATGTGGCAGGGGGGCTCGACAGCGCCCCCTTGAGCAGTGTCTAAAAACTTGGTCCATATGTCAAACACACTTGCACGTATTTGTATGAAACTCGGTGCACATATAGACCTCATCGGGCCGAACAACTTTCATGCTCTAAGTTGTACGCCAGCTCAACAGGAAGTCGACTATTATGGGTTGCTTGAAAAAATGCATGCTCTGTAATTTGATATAATCCTCCAAGATGATTATTCCGATCACCACTAAACTCGGTCAGCATGACCGAGTTTACAGGCTTTCCTGTACAGGCTGATACAGGCTTTCCTGTAGCTCAGTGGTTAGAGCATGGCACTAGCAATGCCAAGGTCATGGGTTCGATCCCAGGGATTGCACATACTCAGATACAAATGTATAGTATAATGCAATGTAAGTCGCTTTGGATAAAAGCGTCTGCCAAATGCATAAATGTAAATGTAAATGTAAATGCATGAATTCAATACATTGAGGATGCTAAACTGAGAGCGGATTTTTGATATCTCAAACGGTTTGGCCATGGCGAGGCAACGAATTTATGGCGAGAAAAGGGAAATAGTGTCACGTGTGAGGTTGTAGCAGAGATGAAACGTTCACGGACTTCAACAAAACTAGGTATTTTAATGAGATGACAGAGATATACAACTTTCACATAAGCTTTAAACAACAATAACAACGGACAGGGAGTGCAAGGAGTGAGTCCAACTTAAAGCGAGTGCTGATGATGATGAACAGGTGCAGGGAATCCAGGAATGGCAGGAAGGCTGATGAGGGAAGTGCAAACAGGTGAAGAACAAGGAGGAACATGGGAAATGGAGTCCAGGAAGGCATGGTTGTAAGAAACTGGAAATGTGTTATAACATCTGCATACAGTGATTGCTTTTTATGAAACTTCACCTGTGTGTTCTTTATATGATGCTGATCACATGGATGTGACTATTGTGAGTCAAAGTTATAACGCCACCAATTGGCAGCAGGAAGTGTGTCACTTTCAAAATGCTTCGAGATCACCTTCTTTTTTTACCCGTTTTGTTTCAAACTTCATCAGTGTAATGTCAATACACAGCAGATATAGACCTGTGAAAAGAATCATGATATCTCAAACACTGTTGCCATGGCAACGCATCAAACTTTAATTATAGTTTTGGGTGCTTTTGAGATGCTTAGCATGCTTCAAATTGCATGAAACTCGACACAAATGTCAGAGATGTCAACCAGTAGACATGGACAAAACCGTAGAAACAGGTGGGGAGGAGGGCTTCTATAGTGCCATCTTTTGACAAAAGTGGGGGGATAGTTTAAACTACAGTCACCAAACTCGGTACACATATTGTTCTCATTAAGCTGGACAACTTTCTAATTTACAGTCATTAGCTCTGACCAACAGAAAGTTTTACACCCTTGATCAGTTATTTATCCCTTTTATTGCAGACTCACTGTGCCTCACAGTTGCCAACTCTAATCAAACACACCTGATGCAGCTAATCAAGCCAGTGTATTTGTAGGCCACTGACAACATAGTATTACATTATTAGTATGATAATTAGGTTCATTAAAATTTAAAAACACACAGCAAATGATAACTTCACACTCATTTGAAATTGAACTATGACACTATATGAAAATTATTCATTTGAATATCAGAAGTTTGGTGCATAAAATTGATTTACTTCGTGTTTGGGTTGATTTAAATAAGCCTGATATTATTTTCTGAAACATGGCTTAATAGCAGTGTCTCAGATAATGAAATTAATTTAAGCAATTATGTTATTTCTAGATATGACAGGTGCTCCAGGAGAGGTGTGGCTATTTATGTTTCTATAGGTCTTGTATCAGAGTTGATTATACCTACGGTTGATCCTTTATATTTTGAAAGTATTTTTGTTAAGGTGGTTTTTCACTCAAATACATGTGTATTAATGGGTAGCATATATAGACCACCCTCTTCACCAGCTGAGTCTCTTAATTGCCTGATTTCTACTATTATTCTTTTGGTAGAAATGAATTAATCTTATTAGGCGATTTCAATAAGAACTGGTTAGATCAGTCATCTGACAAAGAAAAAAAATAAATTTAATAGTTTAAATCTTACCCAATTAATTACTGAGCCTACTAGAATTACTTCTCAAACACAGTCTCTTCTTGACTGGATACTTGTATCACACCCAAATAGATTTTTAAGAGCAGGTGTTATGTCTGATTGCCTTAGTGATCACTCTATTATATTTTGTGTATGGAAAATTAAAGTTCCCAAATTGCCACCACGATTAATAAAAATCAGACAATATAAAACATTTAATTTAGATTTATTTATTAATGATTTGATTTCTGTTAATTGGGACAGATATTATTTAATTCCAAATGTACAAGATGCTTGGGATTTTTTTTATAATGAATTTAGTAATGTTGGGAATAAACATGCACCTTGGAAAACTGTTAAGGTTAAAGGCAATCATCTACCTTGGGTTAACTCTGAACTTATTAGTCTTTTTAGGCTAAGAGATAAAGCATGGTCAACATTTCGTCAGAATAGAAGTAGTGCTGATTGGGAAATATATAGACATTTGAGAAATTTGAGCAAGACAAAATCTCGAAATGCAAAATCTAATTATTATAATGAATGTTTTTCCTATCATTGTAAAAATCAAATTAAGAAGTATTGTTAATACATCAAATAAACATTCAATTAATCAAATTAGAGTTTTTCATGACTCTTTATTTATTGCTCAAGTATTTAATCAGCATTTTTCTTCTGTCTGGTTTTCAGAATCCATTTCTTATTTGAATTCTGGTATCTTTAATGATAATTCATTTTGTAATAGGTCTTTTTCATTTAGGAAGATTTTACCAATTGATGTTCAAAATGCCATTAATGAATTAAAAGTGACTAGTGGTGCTGGGTTAGATGGTATTGAAAATATGTTTCTTAAATTATCCTCTCATATTCTTATATGTGAGTTGCCAGTTATCTGGAAATGTGCACGCATTACTCCACTTTATAAGGGAGGTGATGTACTTGATCCTAATAATAATAGACCTATTATATGTTCTATATCTAAAGTTTTTGCACGCATTACTCCACTTTATAAGGGAGGTGATGTACTTGATCCTAATAATTATAGACCTATTATATGTTCTATATCTAAAGTTTTTGAAAAAAGCTTCAGATGATGGTAAACTCACAGGTGCAATTTTTCTTGATTTAACTAAAGCTTTTGATTTGGTTGATCATTATTTGCTTTTAGATAAACTTTATGCAATTGGTCTTTCTGAAAAAACAGTTCTGTGGTTTAATTCATATTTGCACAATAGAAAACAATGTGTTGTCATAGATGGGAATAAATCAGATTTTTTAATTCAACAAAGAGGTGTGCCGCAAGGTTCAATATTGGGACCACTTCTTTTTTCTATCTATGTAAATGATTTATCATTAATTCCCAAAAATTGTCAGGTACAACTTTATGCTGATGATACCGTCATATATGTTTCTAATTCGGATTCTATACAAATTCAGTTATCTCTTCAGTCTGATTTTAATTTGTTACAAGAGTGGCTTTTGGCTAATAAATTGGTAATTAATAAAAATAAGTCATATATTATGATTTTTGGTTCTAGACAGAAACTTAAATCCAAAACTACTACTTGTGTTGTATCATGTATTGATGGTACATCTTTGCATAAAGTTGATACTATTAAATATCTTGGTGTCTGACTTGATTCTGATCTCTCTTTTAAATCGCATATTAGTCATGTTTTATGCAAAGTCAATATTGGAATTAGTACTTTATATCGTTCTCGAAAGTGTTTTCCATATAATGTTCGTAAGAAACTTGCTTCTCAGTTAATGCTTCCATTTTTTGACTATTGTGATGTGGATTATCAAACGGCATCAAAATCAGATCTTGCCCCACTTAATACAGTTTATAATAGAGTTTGTAGATTTGTTTTGGGATGTTCTTTTTTTACTCATCACTGTACAATGTATGATGCACTTCAGTGGTCATCGCTGTATGTCAGAAGACATATTCATTGGCTTCAACTTGTATTTAAATGTATTCATTTTGATTATCCCAGTTACCTGCAGCAATATTTTGTACCTTGTTCATTAAATTATTTAGTTAGGCATTCTGTTCAGATTTACTTTTTGGTTCCTCGTACAAAAAAAAACAATTGGTAAAAAAGCATTTAATTTCAAAGCACCAATGGATTGGAATAATTTACCTCTAGACATTACATCCATCACATCATTTGGGCTGTTTAAACAATGTTTAACATCTTATTTTAGGATCGATTGTACATGTTACCCTTGAGACTGTCACTGTTTTTATTTTTTGTTTGTTTTTGTTTTGTTTTTGTGTGTGTGTTGTGTTTGTATTGTTAATTATAATTTCATGATGTTTGTATGTTAAGATTGTGTAATTTTGAATGTTGGGACCCCCTCTAAAACGAGATGCTACATCTCAAGGGGTTTATCCTAAATAAATAAATTTCAAATATATATCACTATTGGTACATGTTACGTCCCCAGCTAGTCTAGGGTTTAGGGGACAAGTAACAGAATAAATATGGTGTGATGTGTGGAGGCAGCAAGGTGCAATTCCCAACCCCAGGGCTTTAACAAAGACCAAAGGCAACTCAATATCAAAATCAAGTACATTTATTATACAAGTGTGGGAGGGTTAAAGCTTCAAGAGGGGGCAAGGCCAAAATAACAAACATAAACCCTCTAACTATTTAAGAAACTAACTAATCTACAAAAGAAAAGAAACCAAAATACAATAATACGCTAACTCCCTAACTAGCTTAAACAAGAGAAAACAAATTATAAAGAAAATGGCACCCACCTCTCTACTAACCCTTTCCCAAATAATTAACAAAATAAACTTAGATAAAGGCAAACAATAACAAAAGTATATACAAAAAAAAAAAAGGTAACTTAAAAAACATAAGGGTTTTCTATTAGCACCAAGATACAACAAAAAGTGTCAACACAATGACACTAAAGGGGAAAAAAAAAAAAAATTCAATCAACGAGATATAAATCAAAAACAACTAATAAGGCTTTCTGGGTGGAAAAAGAAGCCTCACGATGCAGCCTCCACACACACACACACACAGCTCTATTCAGCGGTGCTGCTTAGATCCCCATAGCTTCCTCTCCTCCTCCAATCACATCGGATAACCAATTATTAATCATTGGAGTCAGGTGGCAGCCATTACTTCCTGCTGATGGAAGGAGAGAGAGAAAGAGAGAGAACAGAAAGAAAAACAAAAACATACGTCCTTGGACGTAACACCCTCACCACAAAAGATTACAGCCAACAGGTTGTAATTGAGTTTACAGTTATACAACTGGACAAGTCTTAATTTCCCAGAACATAAGTTCTAGACAAAGCGTCTGCAACAACATTATCAACTCCCTTTTTATGACGGATATCGATGTTGTATTCTTGCATAATAAGAGACCAGCGCATAAGACGTTGGTTGGAATTGGACATTCTCAAAAGAAACACCAGGGGGTTATGATCAGTGTAAACTGTAATGGGGCCATTACTCCCACCCAAATACACCTCAAAATGTTGGAGTGCTAACAATAAAGCCAATGCCTCCTTCTCGATCGTACTGTAGTTCTGTTGACTCTTAGAAAACTTCTTAGAGAAAAAAGATACAGGATGTTCAATGCCCGCTTGATCTTCCTGGAGGAGAACTGCACCAGCTCCGGTAGCGCTGGCATCCACCTGTAACTTGAAAGGTGATGAGAAGTTGGGAGCAGAGAGAACAGGAGCAGTACAAAGGAGGTCTTTAGCAGCATTAAAAGCACTTATACACTCTGATGTCCACACAAATTTCTTAGATGTACTTAAGAGGTCAGTAAGTGGTGAAACAATGGCAGCAAAGTTTCTGCAGAAGCCACGATAGTATCCGGCCATCCCCAAGAAACGCCTCAACTCACGCTTGTTAGTTGGTGTAGGGAACTCAACAATTGCAGAGACTTTAGGATCTACTGGTCGCACTTGACCCTGTCCCACACACTTTCCAAGGTATACAACTACAGCTTTGGCAAATTCACATTTTGCTAAATTTAAGGTTAGTGAAGCATCAGCTAACCGTCCAAACACTTTGTCCAACTTGATCAAGTGATCTTCCCATGAGTTGGAGTACACCACAACATCATCCAAATAAACTACAGTATTCTGCAGTCCTGACAATACTCTGTTCATGAGTCTTTGAAAGGTGGAAGGTGCATTTCGCATGCCAAAAGCCATGACAGAGTATTGCAGGAAGTTATCAGGGGTGACAAATGCTGATATCTCTGAAGCACGAGGTGTAAAGGGAACTTGCCAGTACCCTTTTAGCAAGTCTAATTTTGTGACGTAACGGGCACTACCAACTCGGTCTACACAATCTTCCATTCTTGGAAGAGGGAAGGAATCTGGCTTGGTCACAGCATTAAGTTTACGATAATCGGTACAAAACCTAAAGGTGGAATCAGATTTAGGTACCAATATACATGGGGAACTCCATGGACTTTGACTAGGCACAGTCAGATCATGATCAAGTAGATATTGAACCTCAGATTTCATAAGGTCACTTTTTTTGGGTTCACTCGGTAAGGATGTTGCTTAATTGGTTGACTGTTACCGACGTCAATGTCATGACATAGTACAGTAGTTTGAGAAGGCACATCAGCATAAAGGCTGGGATATTTACCAATCAAGTGGCTGATGGCTTCAAACTCACTTGCAGACAAATGGGAAAGGCATGCATTCAAGTTAGCCAACACAGCAGAATTCTGTAAACGGGCACACGAAGTTTGAGCATCTTTTGCCAGCAATCCATCTTCCTCGGGGCAATATGCTGAGGGCAAAACAACAGTAGACACCGGCACTGGCTTAGGGGAACTCACTTCACTCACATCCCGTGCAACATAAGCCTTCAACATGTTCACATGACATACCCTGCTTTTACGCTTCCGGTCAGGAGTAGAGATGACATAGTTGGTATTACTTATCTTCCTCTCTACCGTGTAAGGTCCAGAGAACCTAGCCTGCAATGCTGAACCAGGGACAGGAAGCAGGATGAGCACAGACTCGCCAGGCTGGAAAGTACGCGTCACACTCTTACGATCATACTGCACCTTCATCCTAGTCTGGGAGTTGGAAAGATGAGCTTTAGCAATCTCACAGGCTTTATGAAGTCGTTCACGGAAAGAACTGACGTAGTCTAGAATAGACATGGGTGAAGAACTCTGTGACAGCAACTGCTCACTGATGAGCCTAAGAGGACCTCTTACAGTGTGTCCAAACACCAGCTCTGCTGGACTGAAACCCAGCGACTCCTGGACACTCTCCCTTGCAGCAAACATAATCAATGGTAGGCCTTCAACCCATTCCCTACCAGTCTCAATACAAAATTTTCGGAGCATCGACTTAAGAGTCTGGTGGAATCGTTCCAATGCACCTTGGGATTCCGGGTGGTAGGCACTGGCCAATTGATGCTTAATACCCAACTCATTTAACAACTGTGAAAATACTTTAGATGTGAAATTGGTGCCTTGATCTGACTGAATCACCTTTGGTAGGCCAAATATAGAGCAAAACTTAATGAGCTCTTGAACTACAGTCCTTGCTTTAAGAGTGCGAAGAGGAACCGCTTCTGGGTAACGCGTCGCCGCACACATAATGGTCAGGACATACTGATAACCTGACTTTGACCTAGGCAAGGGCCCTACGCAGTCAATGATTAATTGCTCAAAAGGCTCACCAAGAACTGGAATCGGATTAAGTGGAGCAGGCTGAATGATTTGGTTTGGATTCCCTGCCAATTGACAAGTAGGACAGGAACGCACAAATTTGGACAGAGATGACTTCAGGCCCGGCCAAAAGAAATACTTGGAAATTCGATGAAAAGTTTTAGTCACGCCTAAATGGCCCGATAAAGCATTTTCATGAGCTAATTGCAACACTTGTGAACGATACCCAGAAGGTAGAACAATTTGGTGAACCTCTTGCCAATTCAAATCAGAACACTGAGGCTTCCACCTACGCTTCAGTACACCATCCTCCAAAAAGTAAGCTACACCAGCTTCAGGCACTTGCATAATGTCCACTACAGAATCCCTACAAGAGACTAAGGATGGGTCAGAAGTCTGAGCTGCAATCAAATCCTCCTTACAAACCTTTAAAGAAAGGTCTGGTGATGCACTTGATTCAGTAGGTTGTGGAATAATCTCAGGTACAACTCTCAGCTCACACTTTCCACAGTTAGGCTGAGAGAAGAAAACAGTGTCAGATAAGTCAACAGTATTTTCAAATTTCTTTGACTGTGCACGGGTCACAACACAGGCAGGAAATACAGCAGAGAATTGGGTAGAGAGATCAGGCAACTTATCAACACTAGGTTGGTGTACTACAATGGGTCTAGGGAAAACCTTACCACCAGCCAGCTCGTTTCCCAGAATAAGACTGACACCATCTACAGGTAACTGTGAACACACTCCCAGAATAACTGGTCCTGTGACAAGGTCAGACTCCAGATACACCCTATGGAGAGGAACATTAACACATCCCATTTCACATCCACGGATTAATACATCACTACCTGTATATGACTCTGGTGAAAAAAGGTAACATTCCCTCCAGAATTAGTGACTGCATAGCTCCTGTGTCCCGTAAAATTCTGACTTGCTGTGTCTCAGAATCAGGTGAAAGAGAAACTGAGCCAAAGGAAAGAAAAGGCTGGTAAACAATAGCATCATCATTTAACTCTGGTACAGATTGTACTAGTGCTACATTTTTAGGCTTAACAACACTTTTCTGTTTCCAAGCCTTACACTCCGAGATTAAGTGACTTGGATCGAGACAATAAAAACAGACCCGCTTGTCCCCTGCACGCTTAGGACTAGATTTACGTCTACCTCCAGCAGACATCTCTGATCTAGCAGAACGAACAGAAGCCTGAAAAGGTTCTGAGCCCTCCATAACTGAAGATTGACCTTTAGCCTGACGTACAGAAGAAAACACATTACGATGGGTCAACACAAACTCATCTGCTATAACAGCAGCGTCAGATAAGACTTGCACCTTCTGTTCATTCAAGTGAACAACAACATTTTCTGGGACACAAGATTTAAAATCTTCTAACAAGATCAACTCCTGGAGCTGCTCAAAAGTAGTAATCTTGCTAGAAAAGCACCACTTTTCAAAAAGTGCCTTTTTCTCTCGTGCAAATTCAACAAGTTTGTCTGGCTGTTTTTGCGTGTGCTCTAAACTTTTGCCGATAAGCTTCTGGCACCAGTTCATATGCTCGTAACACAGACATTTTTATAGCATCATAATCTAAAGATTGTTCAATAGGTAATGCAGCCGTAACTTCCTGTGCCTTACCTGACAGATTGCATTGAAGTAGTAAAGCCCACATATCCCTAGGCCACCGCAGTTTAGCAGCAACACGTTCAAACGCTATGAAATAGGAGTCCACTTCAGTCTCTCTAAATGGCGGAACCAGTCTAATATATTTACTAACGTCAAAATCAGATTGTGACTCAGAAGATGAATCAGAGGAACTTTGATTAAGGGTCTGAGCAGAATCTGCTATCGGCATTACCGGTGAAGAAACTGAAGGTCTAGCACGAGGTGATGGAATAGGCCTACTACGTAATTTAAGAGCCTCCATCTCATTCCCATGCCGCTCACTATCCCGCGCTCGCTCAGCTTCTATCACTCGAAGCCTGATGCGTTGAGCCTCACATTCCTGACGTTTTAACTCAAGATCTAATTCTTTCAGCTTAATTGCCAATATAGCATCAGAACCAGAATCTTTTGAGTCTATGTTGAGAACAGAATCAAAGCCAGCAATCTCTGCAGTCTCAGATTCTTTCCCAACAGCCCCATCTGATGCAGCCAAAATGCCAGCTTCTACCAGCTCCCCAAATAATTCCTCTTTGATAACTTGTTTACTCGCCTCTTTAGGTATACTAATATTAAAGAAGTCTGCTATGGAGATTAAATCCTTTTTACGACAACGGTTATACACTTCTACAGTGGGAAGTAAAGTAAACGAAATTAAATCAAACTCCATAACCCAAGCATTAACTTCTCCTCCCACGACAAAGAGCAAAAACAGCTAGGCAAAACAAAGAGAAAAAGGACACTTACCAATTAAAGATCCGATCACCCACCAATGGAGTAGTTCAACGCTGTTGCAAACAACAGGATAACAATCTGTTACCACCTGTTAGACGAGCCCCCAAATTCTGTTACGTCCCCAGCTAGTCTAGGGTTTAGGGGACAAGTAACAGAATAAATATGGTGTGATGTGTGGAGGCAGCAAGGTGCAATTCCCAACCCCAGGGCTTTAACAAAGACCAAAGGCAACTCAATATCAAAATCAAGTACATTTATTATACAAGTGTGGGAGGGTTAAAGCTTCAAGAGGGGGCAAGGCCAAAATAACAAACATAAACCCTCTAACTATTAGGAAGAAACTAACTAATCTACAAAAGAAAAGAAACCAAAATACAATAATACGCTAACTCCCTAACTAGCTTAAACAAGAGAAAACAAATTATAAAGAAAATGGCACCCACCTCTCTACTAACCCTTTCCCAAATAATTAACAAAATAAACTTAGATAAAGGCAAACAATAACAAAAGTATATACAAAAAAAAGGGTAACTTACAAAACATAAGGGTTTTCTATTAGCACCAAGATACAACAAAAAGTGTCAACACAATGACACTAAAGGGGAAAAAAAAAAACAATTCAATCAACGAGATATAAATCAAAAACAACTAATAAGGCTTTCTGGGTGGAAAAAGAAGCCTCACGATGCAGCCTCCACACACACACACACACACACACACACACACACACACACACACACACACACACACACACACACACACACACACACACACACACACACACACACACACACACACACACACACACACACACACACACACACACACACACACACACACACACACACACACACACACACACAGCTCTATTCAACGGTGCTGCTTAGATCCCCATAGCTTCCTCTCCTCCTCCAATCACATCGGATAACCAATTATTAATCATTGGAGTCAGGTGGCAGCCATTACTTCCTGCTGATGGAAGGAGAGAGAGAAAGAGAGAGAACAGAAAGAAAAACAAAAACAAAACAAAAACATACGTCCTTGGACGTAACAGTACAGGACTAATTTTCTAAATGTTGTTCAAGTTACAATTATTATTGTTACAATTAAAATTTTTTTTTAAAATAAATTATTTATTGATATAATTCAAATTATTAAAATAAAATCTTTAAGTAAATTTCACATGGTTATAAAAGTGGCTGTTTAAAATAAACTTGCATTAATGAGCAGAAAAATCTAGACATGTATCTTACTATTACCTGAGACTGACATTAAAATTGTCTTTAAAATTGCAGGTTCTTTGATTTGGCTCTATTAATTAATTGTTTTTATTTTACTTCATATAATACCACACATACTGAAATCAAATGAAAGCATAAGATTTTTTGGTGCATAAGATTGGTGCACAAACAACAGCTCAGGGAGGTCAAAAAACACATGAAGTGAAGTGTTAGGATTATACAACATCAGCAATCACAGACATTCGCATTAAAGCTGGATTAGATTTCTCAGAGCACTGTGGAGTTTGCACAAACAACAGTATGTAATTTGCTCTAGAACTTTTATAGAGGTTGTGTGAGAAAAAACACAGACATGTCAGATTAGGATGATATTTTGCACTCATTTGAAATTGACATAACATTCTATGACATGAAAGTCATCTCAATTTAAACGATCTCATGGATGTGGCTGTTGTGGTTTGTGATCACAGGAGCATCAGCTCCTGCAGTAAATGTGGTGCGAAATTGACATAGTCCTTTTATGTTTAACTGTTTTAAATGCCCATTGACCGCTGTGCACAGTTGCCCTGAAGCCACTGGGGTGGCGATGCCACCGGGCTTTGGCCCGTCATTGCTGCTTGCAGCTATATTTTTCTTTCTTTCTTCTGGAGCCATATGGGCCCATTTTTCCTCTGGAATATAACTACTCTTAACAGGTGTAACAGTTTTATTCATTATTCTGGGTTGTCCTACTCCCCAGTTTTTCGGGCTTTGATTATTCCTATTTGATGGGCTAGGCCCACTCTGTCTACTCTGAAATTGAGTATTATATTTTTCCTGCTCTCCCTTTTTAGATTTAAAGGGATTACTACGATAACCTGTATACACTCCCTGTTCTGTTCTATATTTATTCTGAGGCCTTACTTTTTTGGTCTTGACGTGCTGTGTATGAAGGTCATATACTGCTAACGTATTTTGAATTTCTTTACTACTAGCATTATTCAGTATTGTGGCTAAAGTGTGTCCTCCAGGTAAACTTCTGCCCACTTTTCGTAACAATCTGATTTTATCTTCATGAGGGATGTCGGCTTCTATCAAAAGCCACATACTCAAAATTGGCACCCCATCTTTTTGGGCTTTTATCAAATCCTTTTTCAATCGGGCATATATCCTCTGTACCTGTGAGTTGTCTGGACTTTTCTAAGGCCTCGGCTGTAATTGCATGGCCAGTGCAAGTGTGAACTAACTGTGTAGTTGAGTGTTCATCAAGTCTTGCAGTTTCCACTGCTTTCATAATGCAGTTTGCATAACTGCTGCATTTTTCATCTGATGTTACACCCTCCTGAGCTCAAGCTTTCCTGCCCTCTTATTACTTAACCTTACTTCTCTAAGATTGTTATCTGATGACTCACTACTTTGACTGTCACTCTCTTCTGTTGTGTCTTGCTCAATAGAATCTGACAGCCGTTCTTGTGACCCTTGATCTTGAACTCTTGGGGTTCAAGATTGTCTTCCCAAGGTGCAGTAGGTTTCATCTTACTTATGGATTCTGCTAGCCTTGGCTGTACTTTATACCTCTCTTTTTGCTGTTTAATAATAGTTTTTATTAGGGCCCAAGCCAATTAATGGAGCAGGACCCTCTTGATCCATTAAGGATTATTATTTTTAGGGCCAAAGCCAAAGGCTGAAGGCCCTATTGTTTTCCTTAGGAAAATTATTTTTTTTCGACTATTCAGGCATTTTTGAGTCCATTAACATGCTCAAAAACTCTTGAAATTTTGCACAAACATCAGAATCTTGGGCCATCAGGGCCAGGCAGAAGCTGGTATCCGGGCGTGGCAGGGGGGCTCGACAGCACCCCCTTTAACAGTGTCTAAAAACTTGGTCCATTTATCAAACATATTTGCATATATTTGTATGAAACTCGGTGCACATATAGACCTCATCGGGCCGAACAACTTTCATGCTCCAAGTTGTACGCCGGCTCAACAGGAAGTCGACTATTGCGGGTTGTTTGAAAAACGCATGCTCTGGAATTTGATATACTCCTCCTAGATGATTATTCCGATCACCACTAAACTCGGTCAGCATGAAGTCAAGACATTGAGGATGCTAAATTGCAAGCGGATTTTTGATATCTCAAACAGCTTGGCCGTGGCGAGGCAACACCACAGACATTTGCATTAAGGCCGGATTAGATTTCTCAGAGCACTATGGAGTTTGCACAAATAATAGTATCTAATTTGCTCTAGAATTTTTATAGAGGTTGTGTGAGAATAAAACACAGACATGGCAGATTAGGATGATATTCTGCACTCATTTGAAATTTACTTATGACATTCTATGACATGAAACTCATCTCAATTTAAACGATCTCATGAATGTGGCTGTTGTGGTTTGTGATCATAGGAGCATCAGCTGCTGCAGTAAATGTGGTGTGAAATTGACATAGTCCTTTTATGTTTAACTGTTTTAAATGCCCATTGACCACCGTGCACAGTTGCCCTGAAGCCACCGGGGTGGCGGTGCCTCCGGGTTTTGTCCTGTCATCGCTGCTTGCAGCTATATTATTTTCTTTGCTCTCCTACCTCAAGACATTCTAACAAATCTGTAAAGACTGGTAACAGAGGTGAAATATTCAGCATATTTAATATCTTGGAGATCAAGGTGACACAATTTCTAGAGTTAAAAGGCCTGTTAACAACAAGAACAATAATGCTCTGTTTATTCTAAACACTCGCGCTGCGGTGTGTACAACATGTTTTTGCTGTTCTTGTTGCATTTACATGGCTTTAACCAGCAGATGTCCTCATCATGCTATGTTTGAGTAAATAGCTTGTGTAATCAATCTAATATAACAGTGAATTCGGCTGACGAAGTCAATATGGTGGAATAAAAACAACGCCTAGGGCCCTATAATACACCCGGCGCAATGCGACGCAAGGCGCAGCGCAAGTGTGTTTGCTAGTTTGTGTCCGGCGCCGTTCGCGTTTTCCCGTTCAGCGCCACGTCCTTAAATTAGTAAATGCATTTGCGCCAGTTAGTGCGCCCATGGGCGTGCTGGTCTAAAAAAGAGGTGTGTTCAGGCGCATTGCCGGCACATTGCTATTTTAAGGAGCTGAAAATAGACTGCGCCATAGACCAACTCAAACCTGGTCTAAAGTCTAAAGTCAATGGCGCAATATTTTTTTGTTTGAGCGCGTTGGTAGAAACTGCACCTCTGGGCGCGTTCACAGTGCGCGTTGACTTTGCTTATTACACACAGGGATGCGCATCACACAAACATGCCAAATATTAAAAACAAAAGGATTACAGTGTAAAAGTGTACAGTGCAAAATATTATTGTGTAGGCTACATAAATATAAAAATGTAATGATGAATAGTCATTGCGTGTATTAGAATTAGGCTACCTATTTTCAATTCAGCCTATTACTACTTATAATGATGAACGAAATTGGCTAATTAATTGAACAATCGTGCCAATACACACACATATATATTAACTGACTCATCGCGCGGAGCTATTTGAAAGCCTGCATCCAACGCAGACGACTGAAAGAATGACTGGCCACTTAACAGGTAATTTCAGCAAAACATCTGATGCCAGAAGACGAGGACACAATCACTGCTAATTCATCCCACGCCTTCTTCACCTCGGGAAGCTTTGGTGGATTCCTGCTTGTCCCGTAGATGATCTGCTCGCGCACTTTAACTTCGCGCACAAGCAGATCGGTTTCTTCGCTTGAAAAGCATTCAGCTTTTCCGCCAACAAATTCCGCCATGTAAATAGCAATCCGCCATGGCGCAAGTGCATCTCGCTCTTAAAGGGAATGGGAGATGACACTCTGATTGGTTTATTGAACGTTACGCCCATTACTCATTAAGAGAATAGGGACAACCCATTTCAAAAATGCGCCCCGGCGCACGGACCGTTTTTCTGTCGTTAAAATAGCAAAAGTGGATTTGGACATGCCCTGAGTGCGCCTGCGCCGTGCGCTTTACACTTTGCGTTTAGATCGTTAAAATAGGGCCCCTAGTCTTTTTCACTTCAACTTCAAAGGAAGTGTCACGATCACCATCTGTTCCTGTCATGTTCCTGTCACATCCCGGACTACATTTCCCATGATCCTCCATTGCTCATCACCTGCACTCACTTCACAATCATTCCACACTAATCACCACACCCAGCTGCAGCTCATTATCAGGACTATAAAGGACTTTCACTCACACCACCTCACCGCGAAGTCTTGATTTCCCAGTGTGTCATTTCTGAGCGTTTCTGTGTTTCCTGTGTTTCCTGTCTGCCCGTGTTTGATCTTGCCTGTTCCTGTTTATTGACCCGTTGCTGCCTGTCCTGACTCTTGCCTTGTATACCGACCTGTGAATGATATCCGCCTGCCTCGATCTACTGCCTGTACTCTGACTACGACTCTGCCTGTTCCTTGCTGTTCCTGTTTGCCCCTGATCGACCCAGCCTGTACGACTATGCTCACTTTGAATAAAAGCTTGCAAATGGATCTCTGCCTCAGTCCCACTTCATTACAGAAGACTTCGCCGCCACCACGATCCAGCAGCTTTCCCGGAGAGCATATAAACGGTATGGACATTGCTCAATTATTGTTGTGGAGTACACAGGGTACACGATCGCTAGAGGAATATGTGCAGGAATATTTGAACATTGCTTACCTCTCTGATCTACCGGACTGTGCTCTGATTGACTTCTTTTGTGATGGCGTCAACCAACCTCTCCAGAGTAGATTAAGACGAGAGGGACCGCGTTCATCACTCCGCGGTTTTATGGACTATGCTCTGTTGTTAGTTGGTTCTCCATTTACTGTGGGTGTCGCGGAGGAATGCGATTCCTCGGCTGGCTGTGTAATGGCCGCTGCACCTAAGGACACTCACAAGATGGCGGCTTCCATAACAGCAACACCAGTCCACGTCTCCGTTGATCGCCCAGAGTCACGTCACGTCTCCACTGATTGCCCAGAGCCACGTCACGTCTCCGCTGATCGCCCAGAGCCACATCACGTCTCCGCTGATCGCCCAGAGCCACGTCACGTCTCCGCTGATCGCCCAGAGCAACGTCACGTCTCCGCTGATCGCCCAGAGCAACGTCACGTCTCCGCTGATCGCCCAGAGCAACGTCACGTCTCCGCTGATCGCCCAGAGCAACGTCACGTCTCCGCTGATCACCCAGAGCAACGTCACATCTCCGCTGATCGCCCAGAGTCACGTCACGTTGCTGGTCCTGTCAGAGAGCGGAGAGGATTACGTGCCAGCATGAATGATCCTCCACTGACTACAGCACGAGTGGCTGGCATTCCCAAGCCTCTGCCGGCCGCTTCGCTCCCAAGCCCGGTGGCCGCTTCGCACCCAAGCCAGCCGGTCGCTACGCTCTCAGGCCCGCCGGCCGCTACGCTCTCAAGCCCGGTGGCCGCTTCGCTCTCAAGTTCATCTATTGCAACGCTCTCAAGTTCGTCTATTGCAACGCTCTCAAGTTCGTCTATTGCAACGCTCTCAAGTTCGTCTATTGCAACGTTCTCAAGTTCGTCTATTGCAACGCTCTCAAGTTCGCCTATTGCAACGCTCTCAAGTTCGCCGGTTGCCATGGACTCAAGCGCCCTGGACGCGATGGACAAGATGGCTGCTTTGCCAGTGCCTACGGGCAAGATGGCCGCCCCTTCGGTGCTCACGGAGGTAGGGGGCGTTCCAGCCATGGAGTCCACCCCAGAACCCGCTTCAGCCAGTGAGTCTGCTCCAGAAACCGCTCCAGTCGGTGAACTATCGCCTCATCCTCGGAAGAGGAGGAGGAGGAGGAAGAAGGCTCCTTCTGTTCTTCCCCCTCTTACGTCCAAGCGTCTTGTCCTGCCGGCGCCACCCGAGCTCCGCGGTCTGCCAGCACCACCCAAGCTCCTCGCTCTGCCGGCGCCACCTGTGCTCCTCGCTCTGCCGGCGCCACCTGTGCTTCTTGCCCTGCCGGCGCCACCTGTGCTTCTTGCCCTGCCGGCGCCACCTGTGCTTCTTGCCCTGCCGGCGCCACCTGTGCTTCTTGCCCTGCCGGCGCCACCTGTGCTTCTTGCCCTGCCGGCGCCATCCACGCTTCTAGCCCTGCCGGCGCCATCCACGCTTCTAGCCCTGCCGGCGCCATCCACGCTTCTAGCCCTGCCGGCGCCATCCACGCTTCTAGCCCTGCCGGCGCCATCCACGCTTCTAGCCCTGCCGGCGCCATCCACGCTTCTAGCCCTGCCGGCGCCATCCACGCTTCCAGCCCTGCCGGCGCCACTCAAACTCCTTGCGCTGCCAACGCCACTCAGGAGTCTTGCCCTGACGGCTTCACCGACACGCCTGGCCCTGCCGCCGCCACCCGAACTCCTTGCCCACGAACCTGCGACGGGCCCCGCTGAAATCCCCAAGAACTTTTTTGGGGGGGGGCAGTACACCTAGGGGTGGGGAGTTTGTGGGTGGGAACCCTGCACGGCCGCGGTCATCAGCGGTCCCTGAACTGCCCAGACCACCTGACCCGCCGTGGTCGCCAGAGACTCTTGACCTGCCATGGCTGCCCAAGCCACCTGAACTGCCGTGGCCGCCCTTGCCACCTGACCTGCCGTGGCCGCCCTTGCCACCTGACCTGCCGTGGCCGCCCTTGCCACCTGACCTGCCGTGGCCGCCCTTGCCACCTGACCTGCCGTGGCCGCCCGAGCCACCTGACCTGCCGTGGCCGCCCGAGCCACCTGACCTGCCGTGGCCGCCCGAGCCACCTGACCTGCCGTGGCCGCCCGAGCCACCTGACCTGCCGTGGCTGCCTGAGCCACCTGACCTGCCGTGGCTGCCCGTAGCACCTGACCCGCCATGGTGGTCGAGTTCCTGGAACCTGCATTGGGGACCCTGTTCATGTCCGCATACCAGTCCCCAATGCACCCACCCCCCCTCCCTAGCTGTTCCATTTACGTCGCGAGGACGCGCCTTCCGGGAGGGGGGCGTTATGTCACGATCACCATCTGTTCCTGTCATGTTCCTGTCACATCCCGGACTACATTTCCCATGATCCTCCATTGCTCATCACCTGCACTCACTTCACAATCATTCCACACTAATCACCACACCCAGCTGCAGCTCATTATCAGGACTATAAAGGACTTTCACTCACACCACCTCACCGCGAAGTCTTGATTTCCCAGTGTGTCATTTCTGAGCGTTTCTGTGTTTCCTGTGTTTCCTGTCTGCCCGTGTTTGATCTTGCCTGTTCCTGTTTATTGACCCGTTGCTGCCTGTCCTGACTCTTGCCTTGTATACCGACCTGTGAATGATATCCGCCTGCCTCGATCTACTGCCTGTACTCTGACTACGACTCTGCCTGTTCCTTGCTGTTCCTGTTTGCCCCTGATCGACCCAGCCTGTACGACTATGCTCACTTTGAATAAAAGCTTGCAAATGGATCTCTGCCTCAGTCCCACTTCATTACAGGAAGCAAGACAGTGTTGTCAGTGTTGTTGTGTATTTTGCCTTCATTGCACATCATGTGTGATTATAGGAGAGTAACTGTCTGGAATTTACAGATCGGTCAAAACTATCATTTGTGCCTGTGGTTCTTGATTAAGTTGAAAGACATGTTTTATATATACTGTAATGCCATATATCTAAGATGCCATGTTGCAGCCAAATCTTGATATAGTGTTTATTTGATTTTTTTTAAACAGTTTGCATAGCTGACCCATGTTCTGCCAGGAAAGGATTTTATTTTGTGTGTTTCTGTATCAGTAATCAGAAATCCAGTAATTTACATTCCAAATGTGTGACCTTAAATATGCATTAATTGTCATGCTAACGAAAAATACATTGTGTCCAGAATAAATAATGCTGACTGGACAAATTAGTCTATTTGTCTTTGTTAATACATTAGGCAGAAATTGTTTATTTTTTTATATAATGCACTTACATAAATGACAATGTCATTTAGTATTAATTTTTTCTTGCTTTGATATAGCAAGAGGTAATTTAACATTTAATTTTACTTCAGCATAATGAATTGCACAAAGAACAGAAGGAGACGAAGGTGATGATAAAAGAGCAGACTTTATTGAATAATCTTAGTTGTGTATGTTTTAATGCTCAGACTTCATCTGACCAGCACAAATCCAACAAGTGTTATTATACCAAGGGAAAAACAATGAAAAATGACTTTTTCACAGCATTGTTCAGTGATGTTAAAAACCTTGAAATGGAGACATTCTCTTTTCTCTTTCTCATGAAGACAAACATTCCTTCAAACCACACAATCATAAGATTAAACAACAATAGAAAGGAAATAAGTATGATAAAATATAAAACATAACATTACATAAATGAATAATAATGAAATGATTAAATGATATAAATCAAGTAGGCTATTGAGAATCCTTAGATCTTTCACAAGAAATGCTTCAATACATCAAACAAAACTTATTCTGCAAACCCCATTTCCAGAAAAGTTGGGATATTTGGGAAATTGTAAATAAAGGCACAATATGTAAGATTTTTGTTATAAAATATTCAAAAACCTCCAAAAAGTGTGATATATTTCATGCAGTTGTGTACTTAAAATATCCCGAAAGTTCCCAAGGATTTGTAAATCTGGAGAAATTCCAAATTTAAATAATGGCTCGTCCCTTGTCATTGTCGCCTATCAATGACGTAAAATCTGCACTATCTTCAGTTTCTGCTTCTCTTCATGGTAACAATCTCCCGTCATTCCACTCTCCTTCATAGCGTCATCATACTCATCAAGCTCCTCCTTTGTTATTGATTTGAAAATGCGACCTCTAGTGGCGAAAACTTTTATATTTTGCCTTTAAACAAGAATCTGTGATTTGTTCATTTTGAACCTTTATTTAACTGACAAAAGTACAAAGAAACCATTTCCATTGAACAATTTAATGGTATTTAGTTAATATAAGCACATTTTGGATTTGAAAAAAAGTTATAAATAAAGATTTAACAAATCACAGTTCAGTTCTGTGAGTTTAATTTTTTTCTTTTGTGTATTGAAATTTCCCTAATGTCCCTCTTCTGTGGAAATGGGGTTTGTAAATCTTGAATGGTCAACAGATTCTCATTTTTGGGTCAACTATACTTATTTAACAATAAAAAGAGTCCCACGGCATCGTGCGGTCTCTTGACAAATACTTTTTAGTTTTTAGATGATAGAGCCCTGTTGGGTTTAATTAATCAAGGCAATGATCCGGCCTACAAAGAGAGTTTAAATTATTATTATTATTATTATTATTATTATTAGCTCATGTGATTTAAAAGTGAATGTGGGTAAAACCAAAGCAGTATTGATTTCAGAAAGAAGAGCTCCTCCAGTGATCACTCCGGGTCAGAAGATAGATCTCTTGATGTGTGTCTATCTGTTGAAAAGAGAACAAGAGTTACATGAGAAAATGTCCTTTACTTTGAAGGTCATCCACTATATGATTTAATGGACTAAGAGGAGCTCTACTGGACTCATCAGAAGGTCTCTTGGGTCTGTCGATGATTCACTTTTTTATGGCTTATTTATTGATTGATTTTTGTGCATTAACAGTTATATTTATTGTTTGTACATGAATGTAATCCAGGAGACAGCTGTCTAACCTTTTCCACTTTCCACTCTTGTAAAGGTCTTTGATATTTTTGGACACTGTTTTGAAGTCCTGCAGGATGTTCTGGAACATATTCCTCAATGCACCTCTGATATCTTTGAACTGTTGATTCTTTTTTGGGTTCTTCTTAAGCCAGTGATCGCAGGCCATTGGGTCCACATACACATTAAGGTTCACCATATTATTGGTGATTAACTGCACCCGTGGTCTGATTCTGTTTCTCTCATAATCGTTGTCAAATGCATCAGCCTTGAGGTATTCCACAAGTGCCCCTCGGAGCTCCTCCACGTACGCTCCGAACACAGCTGCATTATAATCCACATACTCATCCTTTGAACTACAGAGACAAACACACCAAAAACAAGATAAAAAATAACTGAAACTATATGTTGAAAATGTCTAATTATGTCAAATAATTTAAATAAGAGAATAAATCTAAAAAAGAAACAACTGAAACTGTTTATCCACTGTTTCAGAAGAACTAACAGTTCATGAGTTCATTCAACAGTTCATTCAGTCTTAATTGTTAATGGTAAACAAACTTGGCTTGCTTTCCTCGAGGAAGCTCGAACTGAGGCTCGGATCAAGTCCTAAACCCCCAAAGAGGAGCAGAGAAGAGCAGAGAAGAGCTGCGAGAGCAGAGGACGAAATCACTTCTGCAGCAGTGAAGTAGCTTAAAGATTATTTCTGACAAAGGGAGAAATCACTACAATAGTGATAAATATTTAAATATAAATAAATAAATAAATCACTGCTGTGGCTAGATGGTTGCATGGGTAATTGATAAGCTTGGCTGTGAGACAGGTTGTTTGGAAAGCATTTTAGAACCAATGTTTTATTGTATTACTGAATTATTATTATTGTTGATGAAGAGGGGATCGGCAGGAGATTAAATTTGGGAACTTCTGTGGACTAAAGATAAGAAAAACTGACTGATTAGGCTGGAGGGGTGTGGGTAAATTAGCAATGAATATTGAATGGCTGCTCATTAATGGATCTGTTTATAATATACACAGTACAGTATAGTAGCCTACTGTATAGTACTTGGAGATTGGAGAAAGACAAATGGATCAAATTTAGAATTGCAAGTAGATTTGGAGCATCTGAGAAATCTGAAGAAAGTGAGGATGAATAAAGTGTCGAGTGATTTGTTGGTGTTTTCTGAGTGATTTCCTGAACAAAGGAGGAAAGAGCATTTGCTTAATGCTTCACAGGTAAGTGGTAAACGAGAATCCAAAGGGCTGGGTTCAGATACTTGGGTGCGTTTAATAAAGAGGGAGATTTGTGGGCTATTAATAGCAGGGCACTGCTGACCAAAAATTGGTTTGCAGAAAATTGAGAGGAAGATTTACTGGAACATCATGTAGAGAGGCACTGGGGTACATATGGAGCCAATGCTCTACATTTCTGAAAGGCAGAATTTGAGAGAGATTTGAATTTTAAATTCAGCTATATGTTCTGCTTTATTTATAAACTAATTGCAAGCGGAAGACCAGATTAGCCGTCTGAGGAATGGCATTAGTTTAATCTGCGAGTTGTTTCAATGGAAGAGAAAGCTTTTGGAGGCCCATTCTTTCCCCCACAGGGTATCAGCCATGATGAGCAGAGGGAGAAATTACTGCTGTGGCAGCGAAGTATCACGGTTTAATCACAAATGCGTAATGGTAATGTAACAGGTGAGATATGATACAGGCTGTTTTGCTTTTTCATAGCATTAGATGTTGTACTGCTGCTGTCTGTCTTGTCAAACTTGTTTTATTATAAATGAGCACACTGATGGTGTACATACAGCATTAGATTCTGTTTTAGATTCTAATCACGAGTCTAAGTTTTGTAGCATTGCATCATGCATCGAGCTTCAGGACAGATGCGGTGGACTTTAAAAACATTTGGCCTGTTGGATGTATTCCAGATTCTTATGAAACTCCACTAAAATGGTTTGTCAGGTTCTGGGAAAGTGCAAACCACTGAAGATGAACCTCCCTGACACATGACAGAATGAGCCAATCAGTCACGGCTTGACCCTTCCAAGGATCCATTTGGATCAGGCCTGTTTCCACTATAAATCCTAATTTTGATGTGGAAAGTATAACACCAAGGAAGACATTTCTAACAACCATGCACCTTCAGACACATCACACAGGGTAATGGCTAAAGTTCTGAAGTGTGGTTACAATTCAGAAAACTAGATGCAGACAACGCTATTTGCAATATGTCCATAAGAACTGAAACATGCTTACTCCAGTCCGTATATGATACAGAACAGCGCGGGAATGTTCTTTTGTGACATTTGAATTGTACTTCACTGCACACATAACAGTGTTCACACTATGGATTGTGACAGCGCAATGTACTAGACGTGGTCTGCATGAGTGTGAGAGCTGACATTAAATCTTAATTTTTTATCATGATAAGTATTTATATCACTTTATCGTACAGACCTAATACACTTACACACTAAAGTTTCTACACACTATAGCACTCATCTCACCTGAGCACACACACACACACTGACCTGAAGTGGACCACCATTGTTGTGCTAATTGCTTTTTGTTGATCTTCAGTGAGGGGGATCACAAGGTCCTGCTTCAGGTTCTCCATATGCTTATCGTAGCCCCCCAACTCTTTCAGCAGTTCCTCCAGAACACTGCGGTGAAACTTAAGGAGGTTGTTGTTGAAGACATGCTGGCCCTTGCCTGCTAGCTCATGAGAAGCAGTCAGCGTGCGAGTAGAACCAATGACATCTAGTGCGTTCTGGGCAGCGTTTTGGAGCTGATCCTTTTCAAAATTGCCATCACATATCAGATTCTGACCTGTCAGGAAACACAGTAGTGACATGCAAACATTCATACAACAATTTATTAGGTACTGATCCTTTAGTTCATGTGTGCATAGAACAAAACTGTATATCCTATTTCATGGATGGATAAACATACTTTGTAGATTGTGATTTAGGAGAATAGGTAGGTAATGCCTTTAGTTTAGAGCACACACACACACACACACACACACACACACACACACACACACACACACACACACACACACAGTCATTATATTAGTGTTCCTCACTCTTGGTGTATGTGTGTGTGAAGTTTGTGTATTGGTGTATCTCACTCTTTACGGTGGTTACTGCAACCCCCAAAACTGTGGCCAAAGCCAGCATGAGCTTCAGAATAGGAGTCATCATGGTCTCAATCAGGTCCTTTACTGGTCAGCAAGTTTATCTGTATCAAAAAAATAAAAAAAATATCATTTTGAGAATGAAAACTAAAAAATGAAAATGAAAACATTTTAATAAGAACAAAAGTTTGTAGCACAATACAGTTAACAGTGAAATTCATTACTGAAGGTATACTGATTTAAAAATGACTGACTTCTTCATAAAAATTGCATTGTGTTTATAAACCTGTGGTTTATAAGTTCCTGCACCCCTGGCCAAATTAGAAGAGATCAGCAAACATTCTTTCGCAGTTAACAAGCTTTATTGATCAAATCTGTGCCAAGTTAATTGGATCTGAAAAATGGATGCCCTCATTCAACTATAAATCACATAGTATTCATTAACACAGTGATAATAAGCTGGTAGTTACCTCTTCTTAGCTACAAGTCGAGGAGGCAAAAAGTGAATTGAGGAGGAGCACAGCGAGGGGGCAAGTAAAAAGTGACACCCAAAAAAGGTCTAGCTGTGTAAAACCAGTGTAAGATGATTGTCTTTTTTTCTTTATTTGTAAAGCACTTTCAACACAACTCATTGTTGACTCAAAGTGCTGTACAATACAACAAAAATCTGATACTACAATACAATATAAAAGAACACAAAAAAACAAAAACAAAACAAGCAGCGATGAAAGGGCCCTCGCACCATGGGCTCACCACACCGGTGGCCTTAGGAAAACTGTGAACAGTGGGCGATATTCATTTAAGCGGATAAATAGAGGATAAATAAGTCATTTTGATGCACCACACTTCCTGCTGCTAGCAGGTGGTGCTTTGACTATAACTAAATATTGGCATGTAGATGCCTTCTGGTCAGGACTCTAATAAAACATGTGGAAACATCAGACTTTGTCAGGCCACCACAGACACACTTCAGTGAAGAGTCAAGATCTTCGCAATGTAACGTCACAAAGGCCTTTAGATTAGACTGACCAAATATGACATTGATCTGATTAAAGCTCTGGGAGGAGTTGGTTAAAGTACAACGTCTTGGCCCTTGATTCTCAATACTGTGTGGTTACCTGGATGTTTTTGTGTTTTCTGATGGTTGTTCATGAGTCTCTTGTTTGTCCTGAGCAGTTAAACTGAGCTCTGTTCTTCAGAAAAATCCTCCAGCTCCTGCAGATTCATCAGTTTTCAAGCATTTTTTGCATATTTGAACCCTTTCCAGCAGTGACTGTAGGATTTTGAGATCCGTCTTTTCACACTGAGGACAACTGAGGGACTCAAACACTACTAATAAAAAACGTTCAAACATTCACTGATGCTCCAGAACAGGGGTCGGCAACCCAAAATGTTCAAAGAGCCATATTGGACCAAAAAAACAAAAAACAAATCTGTCTGGAGCCGCAAAAAAATTAAAAGCCTTATATTAAGGCAACACAGGCTGTAAGTGTATATTAGCTATATTAGCCTACTATCAAAATGACTAAGTAGGCTACAAATACCTACATAATGAGGTATTCCCGAGGTATATATTTAAAAACTGCTGAAAGCAGAAAAAGAAGCAAATGGATCACTGCAATTCACAGAAACAGCTGGACTCCAGGCAGAGAAACATGGATTTGCATTCATTATTTTGTGTCAAATTGTTGGATTCTGAGGTAAAATCATTCTATATATATTGTATTGTTATATATTATGTTGACAAATCATCAATTAAATATTTTCCATATATTCTGCATAATTGTATGTTTTAAAATAAACACTGACAAAAACTATACTATAAAACTATATGTTTTAGGGCTGGACAATATGACGATATATATAACATTGATATAAGTGATTACGCGGACTTAAACCTACCGATATTGTAGTTATATACAATATTCACAGGCAGATTTGCTTTATGTATTTCCCTGGCGTCAAATCGGGCACATATGAATGTCAGGAAACACGACTCCTGGCTACATGTCAATATCCATGGATTAGGTTGACAAGTTGTAAGAAACACTTTCGAGTCCAACCTTTAGTGTAATTCGTTTGTTTATCCAGTCACGCAGCAGGTTCTTTTGCCACTCAGTCCAGCTGAGGGAACGTGCTTTCGGCGGGAAAGTGACGTCAATGCATAACCTCGCGCCGCGCTGAAACGTGTGTCGCGGTCGCAAGCTATGACTCACATCTTCGTTGACAGAAATGTTGAAATTTAATATTTATTATACACATTTTTACAGCATTGGAAAACGTTAAGAATGTTTGTGTCATGTTTGTCCTCCTACAGAAACCATATGACAACAAAAAATATTTTTCCATTTTCATACATTTTTGAAAAAGCTCCAGGGAGCCACTAGGGGAGCGCTAAAGAGACGCAGGCGGCTCTAGAGCAGCGGGTTGCCGACCTCCGCTCCAGAAGGAAACACGATGCATTAAGAGCCGGGATGTAGACTTTTTGAATTTGAAGATCACGATAAATTGTAATTTTTCTGCCGGGAAACATGCAAGTATCTTCTGTTGCTTCCAAAGGGCAGTACTGAATGAAATACAGTGATATTTAAACAAAATAAGAAAAATTGTGACATCTTCATCCTGTTCAAAAGTTTTCACCCCTTGGCTCTTAATGCATTGTGTTTCCTTCTGGAGCATCAGTGAATGTTTGAACCTTTTTTAATAGTTGTGTTTGAGTCCCTCAATTGTCCTCAGTGTGAAAAGATGAATCTCAAAATCATTCAGTCACTGCTGGAAACGGTTCAAATATGCAAAATGCTTGAAAACTGATGAATCTGCAGGAGCTGGAGGATTTTTCTGAAGAACAGAGCTCAGTTTAACTGCTCAGGACAAACAAGAGACTCATGAACAACCATCACAAAACATAAAAACAGTCGTGGATCATCAGGTAACCACACACAGTATTGAGAATCAATGCTTCACATACTTATGAATGGGGTTATTTTAATAAATTCAGCTATTGTTTTGTCTTGTGAACTAAATGCAAACATCTTTTATGTAAAATATCTTACTCAGGACAGTACTAAACAAAAAATAACATGCATTTTGTATGATCTCTCTTATTTTATTAAAATTATTCACATTTTAACAGATTCTGCCAGTGGTTCATACTTTTTCTTGCAACTGTATTATATTATATATCACAATTGCATGGCACAAAAGATCAATTTTCTTATGCTCCTGGTGCATATGGTAGGACCAGAAGATTTTATTGTCATAATACAAAAGAGTTAGCTGATCACAGTTACATTCAAAAACTAGAAATCAATGCTAGATTACTGTAACGCTCTACTGGGTGGTTGTTCCACTCGCTTGATAAATAAACTACAGCTCGTACAAAATGCAGCAGCTAGAGTTCTTACTAGAACTAGGAAGTATGACCATATTAGCCCAGTTCTGTCATCACTGCATTGGCTTCCTGTTAAACATCGTATAGATTTTAAAATCTTGCTACTTACCTATAAAGTACTAAATAGTTTAGCTCTCCAGTACCTGAGCAAGCTCTTAATGCAGAGTCCTTCACGTCTATAGCAATCTCAGAATTCAGGACAGCTGATAATACCTAGAATATCAAAATCAACCGCAGGCGGTAGATCATTCTCCTATTTAGCACCTAAACTCTGGAACAATCTTCCTATCACTGTTCGGGGAGCAGACACACTCTGGCAGTTTAAGTCTAGACTAAACCCACATCTGTTTAAATTTGCATACACATAAACCATTATCTACTTCTATAATTCAAATCATGTAAATTGTTAGGCTGTATAGATTAGGTCAGCCGGAGCCGGGAACACTTCCCCTGATACAGGCTCACCTACATCAGTTTTTCACATTTTTAGGTATTTACAGTGGCTAAATTTAAGAGAAATACAGAAAACTTCTTTACTTGCAATCTTGACAATATTAAGGAGAAAATTATAACCATGCAACAGTCTAGTATCATGTCAGACAGTGCATTGTAGTGTCCCTGAGGAAAAATTTAATTCATTCACTGCTTTAGGAGAGGAAGAATTGTCTAAACTTGTTAAATCATCAAAATCAACAACATGTATGTTAGACCCTATACCGACTAAGATATTGAAAGAGATGCTTCCAGAGGTTATAGATCCTCTACTCAATATTGTTAATTCATCTTTATCACTAGGATATGTACCGAAAACCTTTAAGCTGGCTCTTATTAAACCTCTTATTAAAAAACCACAACTTGATCCTAGAGAATTAGTCAATTACAGGCCGATCTCAAATCTCACTTTTCTGTCAAAAATACTAGAAAAGGCAGTTTCATCACAACTATGTTCGTTTTTAGAAAGAAAAAGTATCTGTGAGGATTTCCAGTCAGGATTTAGACCGTACCATAGTACTGAGACTGCTCTCATTAGAGTTACTAATGATTTGCTCTTATCATCAGATCGTGGTTGTATCTCTCTATTAGTGTTACTGGATCTTAGTGCTGCATTTGACACTATTGATCACAATATTCTTTTGAACAGACACGAAAATTATGTTCCTTTTTTCTATTTGGCACTTAAACTCTGGAACAATCTTCCTATCACTGTTCGGGAAGCAGACACACTCTGTCAGTTGAAGTCTAAAACCACATCTGTGCATACACATAACACATTATCTACTTCTATAATTCAAATCATGTAAATTGTTAGGCTGTATAGATTAGGTCAGCCAGAACCGTTACAGTAATCTATCCTCAAGGTCATGAACGCATGAACTAACTGTTCTGCATTTTTCATTGAGAGCATGTGTCGTAGTTTAGATATCTTTTTAAGATGGAAGAATGTGGTTTTACAGTGTAGTAACATGGCCTTCAAATGAAAGATTGGTATCAAAGAGCACTCCCAGGTTCCTAACTGACGACGAAGACTTAACAGAGCAGCCATCAAGTGTTAGACAATATTCTAGGTTATTATGTGAAGAAGTTTTTGGTCCAAAAATTAGAATCTCTCTTTTTTCTGAATTTAGTTGTAGGAAATTACTGGTCATCCCGTTTTTTATATCAGGGCGCGAAGAAATATAGAGCTGAGTATTATCAGCGTAACAATGAAAACTAACGCCATGCTTCCTAATGATATCTCCCAAGGGTAGCATGTACAGAGTGAAAAGCAACGGTCCTAGTACTGAGCCTTGCGGTTCTCCATATTGAACTTGTGATCGATATGACATTTCTTCGTTTACTACTACAAACTGATAACGGTCAGATAAGTATGATTTGAACTATGACAATGCAATTCCACTAATGCCAACATAATTTTCGAGTCTGTTCAAAAGAATATTGTGATCAATAGTGTCAAATGCAGCACTAAGATCCAGTAACACTAATAGAGAGATACAACCACGATCTGATGATAAGAGCAAATCATTAGTAACTCTAATGAGAGCAGTCTCAGTACTATGGTACGGTCTAAATCCTGACTGGAAATCCTCACAGATACTATTTCTTTCTAAAAAGGAACATAGTTGTGATGAAACTGCCTTTTCTAGTATTTTTGACAGAGATTTGAGATCGGCCTGTAATTGACTAATTCTCTAGGATCAAGTTGTGTTTTTTTAAGAAGAGGTTTAATAACAGCCAGCTTAAACATGTTCGGTACATATCCTAGTGTATCCTAGAAGAACAGACCCCAGATTGCTGTTCAGCTGATGCTCAGTTTAATACAGTCAGACAATAACAGGATGTTGCCCTTTGACTATAGTAAGTTCAACATGCGATGTGCTGAAAGTCACATATACATGAATAAGAATGTCAAGTCAAGTCATCTTCATTTATATAGCGCTTTTCACAATACATATTGTTTCAAAGCAGCTTCAAATTCTTATTGAGCTAAAGTTAATTACTTTAGTGGCTGCTTAAATGACACCTTTCCGACTGAAAACTGAATACCTTTAATGCGTTCTTGCCGTTCATTTACATGTTTAGTCTATAGGTTTGAGTGTGTATGTGTGCAGAAGCTTGGTCTTCCTATCACTGTTCGGGAAGCAGACACGCTCTGTCAGTTGAAGCCTAAAAACCACATCTGTTTAAACTTGCATACACATAAACCATTATCTACTTCTATAATTTAAATCATGTAAATTGTGAGGCTGTATAGATTAGGTCAGCCAGAACCAGTAACACTTCCCATATCACCTGATGTACACGAAATATCATAAGAAGAATGGCGTCTACGCTAATATTAGTCTCTCTCTGTTTATCCGGAGGTTTGCCGTAGCCTGCCAGATCCAGGCCACATCCAGAAGAGATAGGACCTGCATCTAGACATGACATTTCATCTAAACTATCCCCTGTGAAGGCCCAGTTCCCTTTCCTTTCCCTATGTGTAGATAAAACGTTATCAAAATTATTCCAGTTTGGAATAATTTATTCCAGTTTACCATGATGGTGTTTTGCGTTTGCGTGAATGACTCTTTGCACCTTCTTTATATTAATATATACTTCAGCTCGTGGAAAAGCTACTTGTGATGAGCTCTGATTCTTTATGTGGCTTTCTCTTTTAACTCCTGCATTATTATGGTGGTTGTCAGTATATGTTAAAGGTACAAAACAGATTTTAGTTTTTCTGTATTATTCTGGCAACCACAGCTGCCAAAATTATATTGTAAAAACTACGGAATTTTTTTTACAGTACACCTGAACTGAAGACACTAATTAATCAGTAACCAAGGAGACAAACAGCCAGGCACACAAGGAGAACTGAAACAATTAACAAACTAGAAAACTGACAAAGAAACTGAAGACAGAAAAAAAGCATGAAAACTGATCAAAAACGTGACAAAGCCTTACTTGCTACTGCTGCGCCACTGAAGATGTTGAATTCCACATGTCTTTTTTGAGCAAGTGTAAATAGCGTTTGCCAACAAGGGACGCTAATTGTAAATAGACACTAGACAATAAATAATGATTTAAAATAAATTAGCAAATAATATTATAATGTTGTGTTTTCTTTAGACACAGCCAGGTTTTCTGGTTGAGAGATTTATTTGTGAGGGAGTAATTAGCTAATAATTTTGCTGGAGTCTCACACACATGAAAAAAGGTGCATATTTAATTTATCTACACTGTAAAAAAAATCCCAGTAACATTTACGGTAAAAAAACGGCAGCTGTGGTTGCCAGAACATTACCGTAAAAAATACAGTAGCAACGTAAAAAACAATCTGTTAAATTTACGGTAAAATAACGTATTTCATTAACTGATAATGTTAATTTACCAACATAATGAAGTACTAATATCTGTTTTGTACCTTTATAATACACTGACAGTCACCAAACACAGTGGTGATAAGAGTCACATGATGAATCAAAGTTCATCACAAGCAGCTTTTCCACAAGCTGAGGAGGACAACACTAATATATAGAAGGTGCACACAGTGTCATTCACACACACACTAAACACCATCATGGTAACATGCACAACATTTTAAAAATGCAATAAACATTAATTTAACAACATTAGTTGTAACATAAAACCCTATTAGAAAAAACAATGTAATGTTGAGTTATTTCAATGAAAATATATCAAATGTGAAGTGTCATGCAGGGAATTGTGGGAATGTCAATTTACGGTTTTTCACTGTAAATTTTACAATGGTTATTTTTCACTTCCAAAAACTGTGAATTTAACGGTATTTTAAATGTACCGTTAGATCTATTACAGTTATTCACTGTATATAGTACGGAAACTTTCTGTAAACCAATTGACAGTTTTTCACTGCAGCATTTTTACAGTCTTTTACTGTTAAAATCACGGTCATTTTTTACAGTGTATTACAACTTTTTTGTTGTTTTGGTTGCTTGAAATTCCAGAAATTCGTCAAGTTGTTCAAGTATTGATACATCTGTTAATCCAGATATTTTAATCCAATCTGCCAATTCGTTTGAAGAACCAAATTATCCAGAGTTCAGTTATCAGGATTAGAAGATCTGGCGTCTGTCAAATTATCTCAGATGTGTTAAGCGAGGTACCAAGAATGAACCCTCTGGTTTCTCTTATTTGGTTCTCCCAACGAATTGTAAAAGGGCTTCACAAGATCTGGAGGTGAATTACAGAAGACTGTAGATAATTAATTTACCTCCAGAAGCCCCTTTACAATTCAATTTTACACAATTTAAACAGGCAACACATGACAGCCCATAGGCGTTTAGGGTATGAGGTTATTTTACTGTCAAATTTGACCATAAAACCAACTTCTGTACAGCACACGCCTGGGCTCTTGCTGCATGACTTGTTACATACCAATGTTATAGATGCTTAACCACATGGCTGTTTAATGGAAATGACAGCATGAAACTTAAACAACTGAAACTTGTGCCACCACAGATAGATTCATACAAGTTATCAAAGTGACACTATTTTAAATGTAGCCTACAATTATAACCAAGCAAACATAATTGCTGTTGGCTTATTTACTTGGAACAAATCAATGGCTGCAATCATTAAACTATATCACATGACAGAAACTACTGAGCATATATACAGTTTTTTTCTATTTAAAGGCTTAACTTTATTCGACATTGAGGGTAAGTTAACACAACAACAATGTACTTAGAAACTTTTTCCTTTGTACTCTTCACGTACAAATGACAACATTGTCAAAATGATCCCCCTTCACACAGATCCACAAAAATGACTAACATTGCTGTATTCTGCTGCCAGGCCAGTAGTTGGCGATGTCACTTTGTAAAGAAACACTACGCGCCTATAGACTGAACACATAATATACATGCAAATAACATCCCCATTTTCACAAATTCACATTTTTGTTGTTTACATGGAGATGATAACAGTATTGAATCCTGTTTTCAAAAGTTTGTGTTTTCAGCCCCCCAAAACACTGCTGTCGTGACTCGTGTTCGAACAGCCAAAATGCATAAAAAGTTTTCCGTTTTTAGTTGAAATGCAAAAAATGAAAACAGTTTCTGTGATTCCAGGAGCGTGCACTCTATTTTCAGTGGCTCTTTAACACGAAACAGGAAACTTATGAATATTCATATGCCGGTGTTCTGAAATATTTGGTGTCTGAAATTATTGATGACACACTGGTGTTATGGATTAATAGAGATATTTTGTACAAAAAATGTACAAAAAAAACTGGTATGAGTAAAAATACTGTTATTCAGCAGCTTAATGAACGAGGGCTACTTTTATCATATTCAGAAGAATTCCTCAATATATAATTTTAAGATTCCCGTGAATCCAGAAGATTATGCTATGATCTTTGATGCAATTCCAAGTAGAGTTGTATTAAATACAAAACCCTGGATTCTCCCCTCCTAACTTAGACCAATAACCCTTTATTTATAGTGATATTTATTGGAGATATTAATATTGCAAAATATAAATGCAGTAACAGATTATTTGCCATGTTCAACAGTGTTTTGGTAATCTAAATATGAAAACATTCAGTGCAAAATATATATATATATTTAATAAATAATACAGAAAGTTATCCTTTCAAATTTTACAGAATTTACCCGGTTGAGGAGTTACTTGAACGTTTCAATTTGTATATGGAAAATACATGTAAATTTTGTGGAAGAATCGGTGATCCATCTCTTCTATATATTCGATTTTCTAACTTAATTTTTGTATGATGTCATATATTTCTTTTTCTTTTTTTGTACATTATACCATTGATGCCAAATGTACATTTTATCCCACATGCAACTTTTTTATTTTACTTGGAAAATCCCACCACAAGCGTGAAGCTGAGACTGCGTCTGATAGTGCGTTTCCCTATCGCAATAATGACCTTGCCAAATGTGCGCTCGGGCTTTCCGTAGCCGCAGCTCTCATCAGCTGTCACCAGACGAGCATTTCATTTTAAGATGTAGATATTTGTTTGTTGTTTTAATATTAAATGAATATAATGTCGTCGAAAGGAACGTCGCGAGGTTTTTACTTCAATACTGTGCTGTCTCTCGCGCGCTCTCTGGCTGCTCATCGACCCGCTCCGATTGACAAGGTGAGAGTTTTACTTCCTATTAGCATCTGGAGCTAACAGCTAACACAACCAAAACAAACCAGAGTTTAATCCAATATCTGATGTTCGCGCTTATTTATTTACTCTTTATTAACATATATATGATCAAATGTTGAAGACAAGCCATTCAAATCAGCCTACATTACCTTTATACAGTCAATGTTCTTACCCTTCAAATAAGAACATCTTCATGATTAATTAATACTATGTATGGTCGTCTGTATATTAAGTTTAAACTATTTTCAATTTATTAAGCAATATAAACATAAGCGTATTTTAAATGTTTACAATACAGTTGTGTGGAATAATCAACGACAGCATAAAACTATGAATTTAATAATATTATTAGTAGTAATAATAATGTATACATTAGCCCTGACACATCACTGTGCTGATTGTTAACATGTTATTACTGTCTGACAGGACATGAAAAACCAGATAGGTGTTGTTAGGGTGGATCTCTATAGGAAAGTCATTTGTGCCTCTGAGAACAAAACATTATCTAAGCCTTAGTAAATCTGTGTAAAGGTGACAACAACCCTAACCTTAACCAAGTGGGATGCTAGTGTCCTAAAAGTCATTTTTGCATGTTACACTTTTTTTATGCATGCTGGTTTTGGGCAGTTGTGGCCTAATGGATAGAGAGTCAGACTTCTAACCCAAAGGTTGCGGGTTCGAGTCTCAGTGCCGTGAATGAACAGCGCTCTCTTCCACTCTCATTACCCACAACTGAGGCACTGAACCCCCAATCGCTCCCCGGCCGCCGCAGCAAAAATGGCTGTGTGGGGTGTGTACTCACTGCTGTGTGTGTGCACTTGAAGAGCACAAATTCTGAGTATGGGACAGCACCATACTGGCCACATGTCACATCACTTTCACTTTTTCTAGCCACTTTTTGACCACATGACTTAATTAATAGTCTGTTTTAAAGGGAAGTTTGTTATAAACTTCCTTCTACTTTGGTGAACTTCTGTGATAATATACTGCATTATCAAGTTTTCTTGATGTTTGTGCACCTATTGTATTATTGTGCAGTCAAAATTTTAGTATTATAGTTTTAATATTAATATTTTAGCCATATTTGCATATTATAGGTCCAGAAGCTACAATGCATGTGTCCCGTGGACATCCGTGGTGTTTTCCAGCTGGATGAGCGGAGGAGAGATGCTGTGATCGCCCTCGGTATCTTCCTGGTGGAGTCTGAGCTGCAGGTACTAGTTTTGACAGTCGCACCCATCAGCTTGACCCATTAATAATAGCACTTAATTTTTCTATTTCTGTTGTTTCTCTCTGTTTATTTACTTTAAAAAAGAAAACTTGCTACGTGCGATTTGCTAAAATAACTGGGACTTGACACAGCACTTGCACACTGTTGCCCTCGTGTTGATTTGATTGCTTCTGTTGTTCTCATTTGTAAGCCACTTTGGAGAAAAGCGTCTGCTAAATGATTCAAATAAGGGAGAGTGGGACACATATAACTTTCCTACTCTATTAAAAAACTACATACACCTGTCTATTCCCAGGTCAGTTCTGACCCGGTGGAGCTTGAGCTTATAAAACAGTCATAATATTTTTCAACTAAAACCATAGTTGTATCTGATCAGGAACTTCTCATTAATGAGTAAATGTGCCAAAATGTTTTGAATGTTACAACATTTTACTGTGTTATTACTACATTTACCCTCTTTTTATTAACCAAAAAAGATGAGAAATTCTTTGAAATTTTACAAGAATTACAGCAAAACCACTGTGATAAATAATAAGTAAAAAAAAAATATTACTCTGGGTTGTTTTTAGTCAAAATATATAAATTTTACTTGCATAAACCTTCACTTTCAGATGAAAAAGATGATCATCAGCCTGAATCTGCAATGTTTCATCAATAGGTGGCAGCAGAATGAAATTTAATTTTCTTTATTTAACCAGGAAGATCCCATTGAGATAAAATATCTCTTCTCCCAGGGAGTCCTGGTCAAGATCGGCATCAAGAAACAAACATTCACATAAAAACACAAAGAAGTACATGAAAACTACACAATACAAAAACAAAACAAACAAACAAATATCAACAACAAAAAACACACAAAACAATGTGGACTTCTCCTCTTTCAAACTCTCTTTGCGTTTTAAAAATTAGACTGTTTGGTGTTTGAACTTTTGCTCTATACCCCTTTAGGCTGCAGTTTATTACATTTGTTATGTCAGTTACATCTTTAGTCTGTTTACAGTTTATGTTTGTGCATATTCAAATTTACCAATAAAAATCAGTCCTAAAAGTGTGTGTGATATGTGAAAGAGGCTAAAGGTATTCTACAGAATAAATTTTAGACTAATAAATGAAAATAAATAAATAAATAAAATTCTGCATTATTTCATATGTAAAGCCACAGATCACTGTCAAAACTGACCCAAACGTGAAAGGTGTAACAATTTAGTTTAAATGATTATATATCTGAAAAAAATGATTGTGTATTTTGATAGTAATCAAAGTGAATTAATTTATCGTATGTTCATTTACTCCTTCAGCACAAGGACGCTATTGTCCCGTATTTGTTGGTTTTGCTGAAAGGGTTGCCCAGGGTGCAATGGATCGAGGAGAGCTCAGAGAGGAAAGGACGAGGTATGATTCTGTCTTTTTTATCACATTCACTTATTTCATTCTCAAATATTCCTGATCTTACGTGTCTCTCATCCTTGTGTTTTCAGAAACGCTCCCCATTGCGGAGAATTTCTCCTTCAGTTTGGTGACGATGCTCTCCGATGTCGCCCAGATGGACGAGTCCATGCGGATCCAGGTTTGTTCATGAAGGTTTTGCTTGCTGTTGTTTACTTAGCTTATCTGAATAAACTGACTTCTCAATTTTCAAACCGGATCGTTGTCACAAATGTGTAATTTCTGGTTTATGTCAGTGTTGCTTTAGACTAGTTTGCTGCCCTATTGTATTTAAAAAGAGAAGCTTAATTTCTCACCACATTACAAACGATTGTATTAAGAGATGTCTGGTATAATTTGACATATCAAACACAAGTTTAATAGGTTGTATTACATCACTAACTGTTTTTATGTCAAATGAATTCTGACTGAGGGATTGATTTAGTTTCCTCTCAAATCTCTTACAGATTTTGGAGGCTGTGATGAACCTCATGCAGGTGCTACAGGAAATGTGTCAGAACATCGAAGGCCAAGATAAAGGTCAGTGTTTCTTCTTGTCCTGAATGCCATACCTTATTTTTAGGTATTTATGTGAAATTCATAACTTTCATAATGTGAGACAGAGCAATCAACTGGAAATAATGAAAGGTGGGATTTTATTTTATCCACCTGGATTTGATTGGATCAAGAAACATGGGCTGTCATATCATTGGTTAATATTTTATAATTACACTAAATTCTTTTATGTAAGATTTTAAAATGTTTTTGAAAGGCTGGGGCTGTCAAAATTCCTGCATTAACGCACGCGATACATTTTTTCAGTTTAGCGCGTTCAAAAGATTTACGCAATTAACGCGGCATCCATTTTTTCCCTGTCATCCTTTAGCTAGCGTTAAATTATATGATCACAGTCTTATTCATTTAAGTGCTTTTAAACCATTCAAGCGCGATAAGACCCAAAAAAAGAAGTAGTGAAGACTGAAGTGTTTGACAACTTTATTCAATTTCTGTATATATTTCCTACCTGTTAGATCAAATATTTAAAATATACCATCTTTATGTTGTTTCTACATTAATTTGGAGATTAAATGTGAAATTATTACAATATAAAAATAGATTAAAAACTTTATTGTTAGGTGCGATCAATTGTGATTAATTACAGAAATATGTGCGATTAATTAGTACTTTTTTGACAGCATTAATTTTAATCTGTAATTTATTTCTGTGATCAAAGCTGAATTTTCAGCATCATTACTCCAGTCTTCAGTGTCACATGATCCTTCAGAAACAGTTGTGCTTCTTCATATTTTAGGGGAAACTGTGATACAATTTGTTTCAGGATTCTTTATTTAAAAGAACAGCATTTAAAAAAAAATAATAAATGTCTTTACTGTCACTTTTGATCAATTGAATGCATTCTTGCTGAATAAAAGCATTAATTTCTTTAAAAAAATATAAATAATTAAAGTTTATAATTATTGTTTTTTCTTTAGAATAATCACAATAAGACCAGATGCATTTATTTAAAAATATTTAAAATGAAAAAAAAAAAAAACAAACAAAAAACATGTATTTAAAAATAAAATAAAAAACATGTATATAAAATAAAAAAAGCATTTAAAAAACATTTAATAAAAAAACTATTTAAAAATGTATTTATTTATTTATTTTTAATTAGCTAATAGGGTTAGTTTTGACTTTAAATAGCTTAAAGCTGTTTTTCAGTGTGAAATAAAAATACTCTTTTGATTTCCCTACCCAGAATACCTGTGTAAATACACTGTGCCCTGTCTGCTCGGCGTGGTGCGAGCGTTTGGCCGCTACAGCAACACAGAGGAGCCGCTGCTGTCGAAACTCTTCCCACGGATCAGCCCTCAGCTCTTGGGCACAGGAGAGGGGACGGAGGTGACCCGACGACGATCCTTTAACGATTTCCGCTCCATCCTACCCAGCTCGTTCCTCACCGTCTGCCAGAGCGACTCTTTACGCCGTAAAACCAGCAGTGTTTCCAGCATCTCACAACAGGTACCGAATACACCATGCCAGTGCAATCAAATACTCTAGAGTAGCACATACATACTTTGATAATACTAGATTATATCATTTAGTCAATATTTGTAGCATTGGTTGAAATTGTGATTTTCTGTGTCTGTAATGACCTCTTTCTGTTTTATAGGCCAGTCCAGAGCGTGCCGGACTTCCTCCGAATTCCCCTTCTGACCCGTCTGCTCCTTATTTTGAAGGTAACTTTAAAAAGAGCAGCATTTTTACAGGTTTGCCTACTTAGTATTTATTAGTACAATAGATTTTTTTGGACAAGGTTTTGATGTCCAACAATGCTGTCGAGGTTTGATGTATCCTAACGTGGTCTTGTTTCTGCGCTCCAGCCGGCTCGTACCTGCCCGACGGCAGCGCTGTGGACCCAGACTACTATTTCTCCAATATAAGCTCTAGTTTCTCTGTCTCGCCGCTCTTCACGGGCAGCAACAGTAAAGAGTTTGATGTACCACTGGATTTACTGAGGCAGCTTCTGCAAATGGTAAATGTTCTGTAGTGTCTTCAGCTGCAGTTTATTATGTTATACTATTATGCCAGCAATGTATTTTTGTGTGCTCTTTTGATGTTTTTGTTGTTGGATAGGTTGAGCAGTTTGTGTCAGAATCCTTTATGAAGACACTGGATCAGACTCTGTTTGCAGTTCTAGAGGTATCTTCTTTGATTCAGATAACACTGCTTCATGCTCTTTTCAAAAGACATTGTGTTGATTTCTGGACATTTGCTCTTTGTTACAGGTCAATACAGGATCTAATCTCTTCTACAAGACGTTCAGTGATCCGCTGTATGTGGCCATTTTTAAAATGCTGAGGGACACTTTATACTACATGAAAGGTAAATGTAAATAAGTGAAGTCACCTTTATTTCTATTCAAAGCAGCTTCACAGTGATAAACAGGAAAATAATGATTTAAAAATATGAATCATAAAAATAATGATTCAAACAGAATTTAACTCTGCTGTAAAGCAGCTCTAAAAAGACAATAGTGTCATTATTTAGCTGAAATAGTATGTAAAGTTTAAATTTATTTAATAAACGTTATTTTTAAAAAACGTGTTATTTTAAGCAGTTCTTATTTAAGTTCAGCTGATACCTGGAAATTAATACAAAATAAAATCAAATAATTTTGTTCTATTAATAACAATAATAATAATTATTATTATTAACATTTTTTTATTATTATTATTAATCTTTATTATTGATAATAATTATTATTGTTATATTATTGTATGCATTATTATCAACTTTATTATAATAAACATAAATAAAAATACAATTTATTAGCAATACAATCAAATAATATTTTATCCTGTTATAATTTTTAATTTTATTATTATTATTATTATTATTATTAATGTCTTATATTTATAAATCACAAATAAATAAAAAAATTACAATATATACATTTTTTTGGGTGTTTTTTATTGTTAATAATCTATTATATTAAATATTATAAATTTCAAACAAATAAAATAAAATAATTTAAATAAATAGTAGAAAGGGGTTAGAAATGTTTAGATAGCCAGCATAGAAGAAAAGTTTAGAAAAAAAAAAAAGAAAAAAATATATATATATTATTAAAAAAAAAAAAAAAAAAAACATCTCTTAGGGCGTTTTCACAACTTGTTTTGTTCTGAAACAGGGAATTTCTTACAATGTGGCATTTTCTTCTTGGTTCGGTTCGCTTTCACAAAACAACATTTCAAAGCGTACAAAAATGTGTTTATGCAAATCACATATGAGTAAAACTGTCCTCTTATTGGTCAGAGTTTCCTCTGCATCATCCATCAGGATGATTGACAAGTTTGCTCCATGAGCTTATTGTGGCTTTATTTGAGTCCCAGAGTTCGTTTGCAACCAGTCCGTGGTTGCCGTGTTCACAAATGCCTAAACGAACCGAACCAAGAGAGAAAACGCACCAGGTTCTGAAACAAAAGCTCAGATGTGAAAGCACCCTGAGACTTGGGGCTTTCAGGAACTCTAATAGTTCCAGTAATTCTTACTACTGTGTGTGTTTATGTGATTGTTGTATGTGTGCAGACCTGCAGGTGTCGTACGTGAAGGAGGTTCATGACTTTGTTCTGGAGCAGTTCAGCAGCAGTCAGTCGGAGCTGCAGAGGATCCTGCATGACGTGGAGTATCTGCACAGCGAGCTGAACCCGCTCAAACTGCGCTGCCAGGCCAACGCCGCCTGCGTGGACCTCATGGTTTGGGCCGTCACGGAGGAACAGGGTGAGACTGAAGGACAGTTCTGGTTTCACATGCCTCATGTATGTCATGCTGCTGTTCATTTATTGGCTTGTTTCTGCCAGGTGCGGAGAACCTTTGCACCAAACTGTCTGAGAAGCTACAGTCTAAGACATCTAGTAAAGTCATCATCGCTCACATGCCTCTGCTCATCTGCTGCTTACAGGTTTTGCCCCTCTCACAATGCAAAGAAAATATTTTGAACATTTTGGGGTGAAATATGATATTTCATGTATAATTGTGCTACATGTGTTCATGAAACAGGGCCTCGGACGGTTGTGTGAGCGTTTCCCTGTGGTGGCGCACTCAGTCACCATGTCTCTAAGAGATTTCTTGGTTGTACCTTCACCTGTACTGGTGAAGCTCTACAAATATCACAGCCAGTACACCACAGGTGAGATCTTCCCCTTGATTTTGTTCTCATTAACCATTTATTGTGTCTAGATTTTACAAAGTCTTGATTTTGACGTCTATTAGAATAGGGTTTCATGCTTAAATGTTCAGCAAACATATTATTTTTCACACATTTGACATTGTTGCAGCTCCAACTCACAGTTTCGCACTTAATTTACCCACAAGTGTTCAAGGGCTTAGGGTGTTGCATTAAAACCCATTGCAAGGGTTCTGCCAGTACTGGGCACTTGTGTAAAGTAAGCAGTGACTCACAGCCAAGTGAACGAGACAGAGGGAATGGCATTAAAAAGTGGACTTAAAAACATCCCTGGTTTCTATGAAGCCCCTCCTTCTGAAAAGCACAATGTGCTCTGATTGGTCGGCTGGAGCAGTGTGTTGTGATTGGTCAAGCTCTTCGAGCATGTTTGGGAAATGTCCAGCCCCTTACCATATCAGTTTCAACACACTACTAACTAACTCAACCAGGCCCCGCCCCTTTATTCTGTGTATGAATTATTTAAATGAGGAATATTGTGACATGTTCATTCCCGGAAGAAACTCAAGACTACAATGGAGGCATTTCAGGAAGTTCAGAAACAGTGACACTGAAATAGAGAATAACTCCTGCTGGAGGGACTTTTCTCAAATAGCAACATTACACACTAAAGAAAGATGAACATATAAAAAAGTGTAATAGATCCTCTTTAAGAAATGTAAACAGTTGGCTCAGTGCAAGTAGTCTAACTCCATTTCCCACTAAACAGGAACAGGAGAGATCAAGATCCATGTGACCAATGAGCATTCCCAGTCCACCTTCAGTTCTCACGCCAGTAAGAAGAGCCAGCCGTCCATGTATGAGCAGCTCCGAGACATCTCCATTGACAATATATGCAGGTAAACCTCATCTATAACCTGCAATTTTATGAATTTAATCATGACATACAATTTTATGTGGTTCTATAATGACATGACAAGGATCAAAACACTTAAAATATATATATATATATATATATATATATATATATATATATATATATATATATTAAATGTCTACATTTTTAATTTCTATACATCAAAGGAATCTATTATGATTATATAGTATGATTTTGCAGTTTTTCATATGGTTAACCACATTTCTGAACACTAATACGTAACTATTTTTGTTGATCCAGGTGTTTAAAAGCAGGGTTGTCCATGGACTCAGTCATCGTTGAGGCTTTTCTTGCCAGTCTTTCCAACCGTCTGTACATCTCGCAGGAAAATGACAAGTATGTTATTGAACTCTGACAGTAAATCACATCTCATCCATCTTAATCCAACATTCTTTTTTATTGGTCATTAAATAGTTAAAAGTCTTTCAAATCATTCTTTTTCTTTCTAAAAGTACCCTAAAGTATCTAAAGTAGCCTTTAAATCCGGCAACAGAACTACATAGTCTTTTTTGTAGGGAAAATGTAGGACGGGGCTTGATTTTGTCCATCAGGAATTGATTGGATGGTTGTGGTTTGCTATTGGTGGATCTCATGTGAGTGACAGGTTGCCCCGCCCTCACACCAGTAAACACATCATCAGAGAAGAAATGTTACTGCAAGAGGGAGGGGAAGTTATTTTGATTAAAGATTATGAAGCCACATGAATTAAAAAATATTTTGATGTTCATGAATAAATCATTTATAATAAATACTGCAATATTCCATAAAAAAATAGGAATTGACTTCTGATTTCATGGTGACTTTAAGAAAATTAGTCTGTTATTTTTAAGGGAATGCTTAAAAGTCTGAATTGTTCGTCTCTCTCCCGCAGGGACGCCCACCTCATCCCAGATCACACCATCCGAGCATTAGGACACATCGCCGTGGCTCTGAGAGACACTCCTCGTGTGATGGAGCCCATCCTACAGATCCTACAGCAGAAGTTCTGCCAACCGCCGTCCCAGCTGGACGTCCTCATCATAGATCAGCTGGGCTGTATGGTCATCACAGGAAATGTACGGCCACAGCTCTGTCTTCTGTCATAGGGATTGTTTTGTTTAGTGCTACATATCTCATTATATCTGTTTGTCTCCGACAGCAATACATTTATCAGGAAGTTTGGAACTTGTTCCAGCAGATAAGTGTGAAGGCCAGCTCGATGGTTTACTCCACCAAAGACTACAAGGATCATGGATACAGGTGATTATTTCCTGTGGATTCCTTTGGTCTTTTGTTTCTTCTGACGTTACCGAAGGCTGAAGTTCTGAATATTCTGAAATGTCACATCATAGTTTTCTCACCTATTTTCACTCATTTTTAATACAAAGTGAACAACTTGTGCCAAGTGATGAATGCAATAAACACCATGTCAGCAACAAACAAAACCAACAATCAATAAATATTAATAAAGAAATAATAATAACAAATTCTGGCTCAATTAACAATAAATAAATACATTAATTAAAATAAATAAATAATATATATATGTTTGTAATTTATGTTTGTTATTTAAAGCTGAATTTTCAGCATCATTACTCCAGTCTTCAGTGTCACATGATCCTTCAGAAATCCTTCTAATATGATGATTTGCTGATTAAGCTTCATGCATTTGTGGAAACAATGATAAATTGCCATTAAAAATTATGGTATAAATAAGATTTTAAAAAAGAAAAAAAGGACACATTAAATTAATCAAAAGACATTTATAATGTTCCAAAAGAATGAATATTTCAAGTTTATATTGTCTTTTATCCATTAAAAAATATCCTGAAAACATGTAACGGTTTCCACAAAAATATGAAGCAACTGTTTTCAACATTTGTAATAATCAGAAATGTTTCTTGAGCAGCAAATCAGCATATTAGAATGATTTTTGAAGGATCATGTGACACTGAAGACTGGAGTAATGATGCTGAAAATTCAGCTTTGATCACAGGAATAAATTATATTTTACAATATATTCACTTAGAAAACAGTTCTTTTAAATTTTAATAATATTTCACAATATTGCTGTTTTTACTGTATTTTTAAGCATAAGAGACCTCTCTCAAAATCTTAATCAAATAATTATTTCAAACTTTTGATACACACACATGAAAATTTACTTACATGAAAAGTACTTACAATCATAGTAAGGATGACACTGGCACATCAAAGCACATAAATGCATTGCGACTGCAGTTTAATTTTTGTCAAGAGCATCTTTAACATGTCAGTTAACTCGTTTTTGGTGCAGGCACTGTTCTCTGGCCGTGATCAACGCTCTGGCCAACATCGCAGCGAACCTGCAGACAGAGCAGATGGTCGACGAGCTGCTGGTGAATCTGCTGGAGTTGTTTGTGCAGCTGGGACTGGAGGGGAAACGAGCCAGTGAAAGAGCCAGTGAGAAGGGCCCGGCCCTCAAGGTATTGTATCTTCAGATTAAAGTCCTTATTTCTCTACCTCATTGTAGGACAAGCATGCTTGTGTAGCATGTGTTGCGTTCTTTATATTGGAGTGTTATTGTAAATGTAAACACATTATGTATAAATGCAGTGTGGTCTGTTGAAAGTTGCAACAGAAATGATTGTTTTAATCCAGACCAGATCATTAGTGTTAATGCTGTAAAAGGATTTATCCTCTGTATTCACAGGTGACAGTGGAGTATTTGAGTAATGTAATGTTTATGCTTTTAAATGTATCTTATGTTCATTTTTCCTCAGGCATCCAGCAGCGCTGGTAATTTAGGCGTTCTCATTCCTGTCATTGCTGTGGTAAGAATGGGATTTCTCCAAATGTGACACAATTGTATACAGCATGTAATAGCAGATTACAGTGCGCTACATATGTTTAAAAATTTTAGTCACTCGTTATTGGTCAAGACTGCCTTAATGTGACAGATGTTTTTTTTTATTAATATACACAGCATGTAATAGCAGATTACTGTGGAAGCTTGTTTCTACCATGAAATAAAAAATAAATTAATTGCGACTTTTTATCTCACAATTCTGACTTTTTTTCTCACAACTGCAAGATATAAAGTCAGAATTGCGAGTTATAAAGTAAAAAAAAAATGGCAATTCTGACTTTATAGCTTGCATTTGTGAGCTTAAATCTCACAATTCTGAGAAAAAAATCATAATTGTGAGATAAAAAGTAAAAATTACCTTTTTATTGGCGGAAACAAGCTTCCATAGATTACAGTGCACTACCTACTGTATATTTTTACATTTTAGTCACTCACTATTGGTCAACACTGCCTTGTCACAGATTTGTTCTGTTTTCCAGTTCATGATTTAAAATTGAATATTTAGTTGTTATTATACATGTTTGTATATATTTATATATTACAATTAAAGTGGAATAGATTATAAAATTGAGGTTTGCACAAGTCCTTACTTGGGTAAATCAGACTGTTTTTGTTGCAAAATGTAATAAAATGAACACACTGTATTTTACTTTGGTTCCCCACAGTCTGCACATTTAATTATTATTTTAAGTCTTGATTGTATCACATTGTTCATCATTTAATTGTTTTATCTTATAGCTGACCAAACGTTTGCCGCCCATAAAAGAGGCCAAACCGAGACTGCAAAAGCTGTTCAGAGATTTCTGGCTGTATTCGGTTGTGATGGGCTTTGCTGTGGAGGGATCAGGTCAGATATATGTTGTTTATAAATCACTTTTATAAGTCAACATATATTTTGGTTTTACATTTGTAGCTGTTTATTTTCTTTTTTTTATTTGTTGAAGATTAAACAATATACTATTGCTTGTGATTATTACCAGGTAAAAATAACTGAAGGCCCCGAAGATATTTTTTGTTCTTCACTAAGGTGTAAAAAGACGTTAGAAATACCATTGCAGAGATATACCGTTAGCGAACATCCTGACTCCGCCCACGCTGCTGCGAGCTGTGTTTAGATGAATTTGTAAATATTTGCTGCGTGCTTTCCATTCAATTGCAAAATGAACAAAAATGACACTGGTGAGAAAATGGCAGTTAAGAAACCATCTGATCACATGATGTCGATGTGTTCGCACCAGCTCTGCAATGCGGCACTCTTTATACAATAGATTGTTTAAAAGCAAGCAGCTTTGCAGTACTAAACATGAAAAAAACAGTGTCAGTGTCTCTTTCAAGTTTCTACTATAAAGCAGTTCTCCAGGTTTTAAGGTGCTTTAACGCCATGACGTTATTACCGCAATTATGAGATTTTTAACTTATAAAAAGCACATAATTACTCATAATAGCTCATAATTTGTTAGCTGGGAATTTTCTGATAGTTCCTACTTGTACCACGTGACTGCTTGTACCACCTGACAGCTGCAGATTAATTTAGGCATTGAAATTAAGCACTCGAAATTACGTTATTTACGATCATGGTGTGAACACAGCATTACTCGTGAACAGAAGTGAACCAGAGAAGATTCCACGTCAAAGAAGGCACACCTACATTTTACATCATTGCCACAGACCAATGGTAGTTTAATGGTGTTGAACTCCAAACAAACTTTGATTTGACCAGATTTTATTCAAAATTACATCACACCAGTTTATCCTTTGATTTTTCTTGAAGTATATCTGAGCCTTGTAATAATACTGTTAATAATACCGCAATATTAATTGATTTACATATGTCAATCTGAATATTGATGATATCTTCAGCTGATTTTGTGAAATCTTCTTCAGGTTTGTGGCCGGAGGAGTGGTATGAGGGAGTGTGTGAGATCGCAACCAAATCCCCCCTGCTGACATTCCCAAGCGGAGAACCGCTGCGCTCAGAGCTGCAGTATAACTCCGCCCTGAAGAACGATACGGTCACTCCGGTACTGCTTTTGTTTCTTGTTGTAAAAGACAGATTGTTCTCTACTTCCAATATTGTTAAATCAAATCATTTTGGTCAATCCAGACATGATCACCAGGGTTATTATCGTTAACTAAAAGTAAAACCATAAAAGCATTTTCGGTCCCACTTTATATTAAGTGTCTTTGACTACTGTATTACTAAAAATGTAATTAATAATTTGATATAGTGCTTTTATTGTGTACATGCATGTTTTTACAATGTGGGTCAATCCATGTCAACTTTTTTGTTCATATTTTTCTGTAAAAAGACAAAGATGAATAGTGATGAAAGCCAAAATATAAAATGTCACAGATGTATATTTACTTGCCATTTCTTTGTTATAATTTGTGAAATTTAAACTGAAAGTTGTTTGAAAATAAATCCTATACCATTTTTTTTAGTTTAGAGTCGAGCTGCCCTTTTAAAAACACTGCAACATTTTTTAAACAGTATTTTTGTGTAGTTTTGCTGTAAAAATATCATATATTATTGCTTAAGGAGCAAATTGCATAAGATATTGAGACTTGTTTTTATTAATTTTTATTAATATTAAAGTTATTATATCAATGTTTCTCTTACCAAATGTGTTTTTCTTGTTTTAAGCATAATCCTCATGAAGTTTAGTCAGATTTCTGCATAAAATAAGCCAAAAATATTTGCAAGTGGGGTACACTGAATTACTGAGTAATCCACTATTTTGAAGAGGGGGGTCAAAATTATCATTTTCACCTGAGATTTGGAGCTAATTTACAGGGCTGTAAAAATGACTTTAGAAAGATGGCACCATCATTATTTTATTTTTACTCAGAGATTTGTAGGTCTATTAGTAAAATCTGTTGAGCAGTCTTTGTTGAACATCAAAAGTTAAACATTTGTGACATTTAATGTTTTGTCTTTCATCACTATTTATGTTTGTCTTTCTACAGAACAAAATCAACAAAATAAAAAATTTGAGCCAGGAAAGTTTCCGAAATTTGGTTGAAAGACACCTAATATAAAGCATGACCACATTTTCATTAATTGAAATAAAACAAATATGAACTGAAATAAAATAAAATATAAGAAAACAGCTATTTGGCAAGACAACATTCCTCATTTTCATTTAGTTTAAGTAAAAAAACTAAAATTAAATAAACTAAAAGTAAAAGCTAAAAACTATATAGACTTATTTAAACAAAAAATATAATAGTATATCAGTGATACTAAAATAACACTGAATTTGGCATCCCCAAGCATCATTATTCACCCTGTAAAACTTTGTGTTTCTAGGCCGAGCTGAATGATTTGAGGGGCACCATCATTAACCTGCTGGATCCTCCTCCTGAGGTCGCTGCGCTCATCAATAAACTGGACTTTGCCATGTCCACCTACCTGCTGTCCGTCTACCGACTGGAATACATGAGGTACAAAGGAGCAGAGGACTGTTTTAGACTTGTGTCTCATGATTTGTTTGTCTGAACAGTCACATGACCTCTTGTAACTTCTCAGGGTGTTACGCTCCCTGGATTCTGACCGTTTCCAAGTGATGTTTCGTTATTTTGAAGACAGAGCTATCCAGAAGGATAAATCAGGTGGGCTAGACCATTCATCTGTTAATAGATGATTTAAGGAATATTTTGTAACCTCTTTTAAAGATGATACAGTCAACCATAGTCATAGTTTTATATATATAGTTTTTTATATAGTATGCACTGGTCAAATTTTGAGTTTTTGGGCTATTTTGCTTCCATAACATGCTATTAATATTTTTGCTATTTTGATATTTTTATACAATCATATGTCACCAAATTCACTATATTTTTAGGTTTTGGCTGTCTGAACTTACTGGAATAATCATTTTTTTACTGAAGTAAAAGAAACATTAAATATAACATAAAAATAAGCATATTTTACATAAAAATATGGTACTTTTAGAGGTAAATAAATGTAAAAATCACAAAAAATTGCATAAATTGATCGTTTTTATTTTATCGAAGATAGTGATATGACATTTATTTAAAAAAAAATAAAAAATTGGGATCACACCTGAGACCTTCGTACCCAAATTTGTCCATGAAAAAGGACCAATTAAGGGCTGTTAAACGAAGGGTTAAACATAGCATTTCAGAAAACTTGTAATACAAAATTTAATGTCTTAATGTACTGTGATTAATCAACTGGGGAAGAATGGTGATATCTTTTAGTTACAGTTTGCTCTATTCACCTGTGGCATCTTGCCTAAAGATTCAAGTTTAGAAAATGTTTTTATTTGACAGCTGATGTGATTATGTTTCCATTTTTTCCTCTCAGGAATGATGCAGTGTGTCATCGCAGTGGGTGACAAGGTCTTTGATGTCTTTCTTCAGATGATGGCTGACAAGGTAAATGGAAAACGTGAACATCTCTTCCTAACTAGACTCAGATTGAGTACATGAACCACTCTCTGTTGTCCTCTAATATTAGATATCTTTCATCCTAGGAAAAGACCAAAGCCCATGAGGAGGAGTTAGAAAGTCATGCTCAGTTCCTGTTGGTCAACTTCAACCACATTCACAAGAGAATCCGAAGAGTGGCTGACAAATATCTGTCAGGACTCGCTGAGACGTGAGTGCTTCTCCATTGCAATCACAGAAAATGTTTCCAGACTCTACTAAACACTATTCTGTTGAGATGTTGTTTCTGTAGAAATGATTAAGAATAATTTTTAAGTGTTTTTATGTTGGTTGGCTGATTATCGGTCATCTCACAAACAGTAGGCGGATTTCTTCTTCTTGAACGTTCAAAGTAACCGTGTTTTTCTTCTAGTTTTCCACACTTGTTGTGGAGCGGTCGTGTCCTGAGGACCATGCTGGATATATTACAGACCCTGTCTCTTTCACTCAGCGCTGTATGTGCTATTTCCTTTGCTCAGATCAAGTTAATGTGTTTCCTCATATGGAGATTTGTTACAGGAGATGTTTATGATACTTTATTGATTTTCTTCAACCGTTTTTCAGGACATCCACAAAGACCAGCCGTATTATGACATACCGGACACCCCGTATCGCATCACAGTGCCGGACACATATGAGGCCAGAGAGGTACATTTACTTGAGTTCTTTATTTATTTTACACTTATTAAAACCACAGGAATATGAACTTGTAACAATATTTATTTTATTGTATATAATATATTTATACATATTTATATTATATTATATTTATTTATTATTTATACATTTATATTAAATAAAAATATACTTATTAAAATATATATTTTTATTTTTATAAATGTTTTTTTTAATTTAACATTATATATTTTTATTTCATTTATTACTACTATATTATATATTATACAATTATTGTTACTTAAATTTTACTTCTTCTTTCACATATATATATATAATATATACATACATACATGCATACATGCATATATCAAAGTGTGTATATTATATTTATTTATTTATACAATTTATTAAATTTATTGAAAATAAATATTCTTATATTTATATAAATATATTTTAATTTAACATTAGATATTATTAATATAATTTTTATATTATATAATTAGTATTACAAATTTTTTACTTTTAATTTCAAATATATTATATATATATATATATATGTGTGTGTGTATTTATTTATTTATAATTTATTTATTCTACTTAATTTTTACTTAAATTTCTTGGTAAAAGCATGCTATTGCATATTTGTTAGTGATATATTTGGTGTGTCATATGTCACATGTAGAGCATAGTGAAAGACTTCGCTGCCCGCTGTGGAGAAATCCTTAAAGAGGCCATGAAATGGGCACCATCGGTCACCAAATCTCACCTACAGGTTTGGCTTCCCATTAAAAAAACAACAACAGAGAATTAACTTCAACAGTATCATCCTCTGCAATGATTTTTTTAACATCATCAATGTATCATCCATAGGAATACCTGAATAAACATCAGAACTGGGTGTCGGGTCTGTCTCAGCACACGGGTCTGGCTATGGCCACTGAGAGCATCCTGCACTTTGCCGGATACAATCGGCAGAGCACCAGTCTGGGTGTAAGATGAACAACTTGCGTTGTGCTTTAGTTCATGCTGAAGGGATATTGACTAGTTGATCTGTGATTACATAAATAGTAAAGTATATTCTCTCTCACTTCAGACCACTCAGCTCACAGAGAGACCAACATGTGTGAAAAAAGACTACTCCAACTTCATGGCCTCTCTCAACCTGAGAAACCGCTATGCTGGAGAGGTAGTGCTAAATAATAAAGCAGAGGCTGTTGGGTATTTTATGAAAGAAGCATCAGAGACTTAACTCCTCACGTCTCGTATGCAGGTGGCAGGGATGATCCATTTCTCAGAGGCCACGAGGAGCACGTCGGATCTGAATAAGCTGATGATGCGTCAGATGAATGAAGCTTTGGACGGAGGCCAGCCAGAAGCCTTCACTGAAGCCATGTTCAAAATGGCTGCGTTGTTGATCAGCTCCAAAGGCATGTTACTCCATTATTTTTCCCATATTTTCCATTGTTGCAGCTCCTCTGTCTGTCACTAACACTCTGTTTAGTTTCTCTATGGAGCCCCTCCTTCTTAAAAGCACAATGTGCTCTGATTGGTCCTCTGGGGCAAGGTGTTGTGATTGGTCAAGTGCTTCGAGCATGTTTGGGAAATGTTCCGCCCCTTACCATAACCGCCAGTTTCAACACACTACTAACTAACTCAACCAGGCCCCGCCCCTTTATTCTGCGTATGAATTATTTAAATGAGGAATATTGTGACGTGTTCATTCCCAGAAGAAAACTCAAGTCTACAATGGAGGCGTTTTAGGGAGTGAAACAGTGACACTGATATAGAGAAGAACTCCTGCTGGAAGGACCTTTTTCATGCTCAAACAACAACATTACAAATAATAATAGGACCCCTTTAAGAAAGTAAATGGAGTATTGTTTTTATTGTGTAGAATGGGACCCTCAGCTACTGCATCAACTGTGCTGGTCTCCATTAAAGATGTTTACCGAGAATGGCATGGAAACGGCTATAGCCTGCTGGGAATGGCTCCTGGCTGGAAGGACAGGTGTTGAAGTCCCGGTAAGACACACATGTAAATGCATAAATATATGTAATGTATAATATATGATCTATGCAGTACGCTAGTATTCTGTGTGTGGTGTTGCAAAAATCTCTGCTCTTACATTAGATGAATACTGTTCCATATTATGTGTATATCTTTTCAACTTCATTTTGTGCTCAGTTCATGCGGGAGATGGCTGGCGCGTGGCAGATGACCGTCGAGCTGAAGATGGGGCTGTTCTCCGACGCCCAGGTGGAGGCGGATCCTCTGGCGGCCTCAGAGGAAAGTCAACCCATCCCCTGCCCGCCTGACGTCACGCCCCACTACATCTGGATTGAGGTTACTTCCTGTTACCTTGTTTATCCGTATAAGCTTATGGGCATTTCCATAGCTGTAGATTTACCCCGCCCAAAAGCTCCTTATGATACACACCAGAAATAGCTTGAAGGCTGCTTGAGAGGAAATCTCACTCTCCTCTATCATGATGGGGTCGTTCTTGAAATAGAACTGCTGTATCAGTACAATTTTTACTTCATTTTGATACAAAACTGCTCTGTTTGAACAAACAATTTGCTCTGTATAATTTGTTGTGACAAATGTTTTACATGTGCTCATTTAGCAGATGCTTTTATCCAAAGCGACTTAGAAAGGAGGAATTTCAACTAGCAATACGTTGTCCAGAATAGTACAAGTTAGAACAAGGATGGGTTTTAAAGGTGCCTTAGAATTAAAAATTGAATTTACCTTGGCATAGTTAAATAACAAGAGTTCAGTACATGGAAATGACATACAGTGAGTCTCAAACTCCATTGCTTCCTCCTTATATAAATCTATAAATAAATCTTCTATAAATAAAGACCTCCGAAGAACAGGTGAATCTTAACATAACAAGGACTGTTACGTAACAGTCGGGATCATTAATATGTATGACCCCAATATTTGCATATGCCAGCTCATGTTCAAGGCATTAGACAAGGGCAGCCAGTATTAACGTCTGGATCTGTGCACAGCTGAATCATCAGACTTGGTAAGCAAGCAAGAACAACAGTGAAAAATGACAGATGGAGCAATAATAACTGATATGATCCATGATATCATGATATTTTTAGTGATATTAAATTTGATATTAAATGTGGTTAAAGTTACCATTGTTTATTACTGTATTCACAGAGACAAGACTGTCGTTATTTTCATTTTTAAACACTTGCAGTCTGTATAATTCATAAACACAACTTCATTCTTTATAAATCTCTCCAACAGTGTGTAATGTTAGCTTTAGCCACGGAGCACTATCAAACTCATTCAGAATCAAATGTAAACATCCAAATAAATACCATACTTACGCGATTAGACATGTTGCATGACTAACACTTTATAAAGATCAATTTTGAGGGTTATGTTAGCTGTGTGAACTTTGTTTATGCTGTTTAAGGCAAGTGCGAGCTCCGGGGGCGGGGAGCACGAGCATTTAAAGGGGCCGCAGCCTGAATCGGCGCATATTTAATGATGTCCCAAAATAGGCAGTTAAAAAAATGAATAAAAAAAATATATGGGGTATTTTCAGCTGAAACTTCACAGACACATTCAGGGGACACCTTAGACTTATGTTACATCTTTTAAAAAGATGTTCTATGGCACCTTTAAGAAAGTGAAAGCATAAATAGCACTTATTTCATCAAGTTAATTGTCTTTTTTCCCATTTTTATAGTTTCTGGTCCAGCGTTTTGAGATCGCAAAGTACAGCAGTGCGGATCAGGTGGAAATTTTCGGCAGTCTTTTGCAGAGGTCTCTCTCTCTCAATGTTGGTGGCCCAAAAAGCAGCCTGAACCGCCATGTGGCGGCCATTGGACCTCGCTTCAGGTTAGCAAGAAATTGAATTGTTTTAAAAAAGATTATTGGAATACGTTTTGCAAGAAATTTCACATTTAATTCAATGTGTCACTTGCCATTTCTTTGTAATTATTTGTCAAATTTACTAGCGATTACTAGTAAATAGTAAGTAAATCCAACATCATTTTTTTTTCAGTGTAGTCCATTACATTTACACTGTTATTTTGTAGTTGACATAAAGGGAAAAAAAAAAGGTTTTACAGTATTTCTCTTCACGCAGGTTGTTGACGCTCGGTCTTGCCCTCCTGCATTCTGACGTAGTGACCAACTCCACCATCCGTAATGTCCTGCGGGAAAAGATTTACTCCACCGCCTTTGATTATTTCAGGTACTGCAAAAAATAAATATTGGAGTGTTTGATATATTAAATGCTTTTTGAGAAATACTTCCAGAACCAGAGCTGCTGAAAACGTCTCTGGCTTGTGTCCTTTAGTAAATGAATTTAATCTTGATTATATTGAACTCTTTCTCTTTTTTTCAGCGTCTCATCGAAGTTCCCCACGCAGGGAGACAAACGTCTGCGCGAGGACATCAGCATAATGATCCGCTTCTACGCCAACATCCTCTCCGATAAGAAGTACCTAGCTGCTAGCCAGCTCGTGCCACCTGGTGAGCTTGGCTCCAATCCCCCTCAAAGCTCCCTATCTGCTGGGATTTTCGGATCGCTTATCGTTTCCAGCACTTCTCCGATATCGATATTAAGTAAGCCTCTCTTGCTACAACTGTACAACTACAGTGCAGCAGGAGCATGTTTATATGGTTCAAATTTGCATGGCTGCAAATTTGAAACCAATACTAAAAATGCACGACAATCATCCGGGCGGCCAAATTTATCAATTTGTCGCTAAACGCAAATTGACAAATGTATCCGTCCAACCTCCCCCCCCCATCCCTGTACCGCCACCACCCTTCTCTATCCATCGTAGAAAACATGATCTCATCAGAACATTAGCGCTTTCATGTAAAATGCATGATCATTTCAGTACCAGAGAACTAATTGAGACTTCATTCGTCCCTTAAAGCCTCTCCATCGTGTGATGTGCTACATCGCCAGACAGCACCACAAATCTGTTGCTTCGCTTTGTATTTACTCGTCGAATGTATCATTTGCAGGCTTCACTTCTTCGAATGCTGAGTGTTAATAATGCATTAAAGCAAATGGGAGTGGGAAAGGAGAAAAAAGTGCTGGAATGATGATGGACAAAATAGTAAAGGATAAGAAAGTTGAAATAGGTTCTGTGAAATTCACCCATTAAGTTATATGTAAATTAATTAAATTTTTTAACCTGTCAAGAACATGTCCAGGTCATATTTCACCTCTAAATCAGAAGAAATATATATAAAATCTATTTTAGGGCCATTTTTGCTGACTTTTTTTTTTTTTTTTTTTTTTGACAATTATACACACTTTCTTAAAACAAAACTGACACTCTAAAATAGAAAAAAAAAAACTTTATAAATATTATATTATATTATATTAATATTTTATTTTATTTTATTTTATTTTATTTAGTGTACATATTTTTTTCCCCATCAAAACATAACAATATACAATATAAAATATAATTATAATTAAAATTATAATGTTAGGTGTGATTTTCTAATTAGAAAATTAGAAAAGTATGCGATTTTAATAAATTACTTTTTTTTAATTTGACATATATATATATATATATATATATATATATATATATATATATATATATATATATATATATATATATATATATATATATATATATATATATATATATATAATGTCCAGGTCATATTTCACCTCCTAAATCAAAAGAAATATATATAAAATCTATTTTAGGGCCATTTTTGCAGTGACTTTTTTTTGACAATTATACACATTTTTCTAAAACAAAACAAAACTGTCACTCTAAAATAGAAAAAAAACCTTTTATAAATATTATTTTATTTTTATTTTATTTAGTGTACTTATTTTTTTCCCAATCAAAACAACAAAATACAATAAAAAATGGAATTATAATTAAAATTGTAATGTTAGGTGTGATTAACCGTGATTAATTAGAAAATTAGAAAAGTATGTAATTAATAAATTACTTTTTAAAATGTGTGTATATATATATATATATATATATATATATGTATATGTGTACACACACTTTTTTATCTAATAAATAAATAAATAATAATAAAAAAAAAATATATATATATATATGTGTGTGTCCAGGTCATATTTCACCTCTAAATCAGAAGACTTTTTCCCAAAACAAAACTAATTTTATTTTATTTTACTTTATTTATTTTGTGCCCTCATTATTTTTTTCCCCATCAAAAGATTTTTTTTACACAAAGAAATGGTGCTATAAATAGTACTTTTTAAAATATGAGTAAAATCGTTTCCAGTTTGAGTCATATCAATAACCAAATAAAATCTGAAATGACATTGACATATGTAAATGAAAATCTAATGAGATTAATCACTGAAAGAATAATTGGTATCACAAATAAACTCAAAAGTAAAACATTTGGACGCATTGAAACTTAAATGTCATAAATATAATGTCACAATGTAATAAAAATATGAATGATAAATAAATTGACTTCATTTTCTTTAGGCTGAATATAATTGCTTTTTTTTATTTTAGGGAGAAATATGACCCGTACAAGCTCTTCATGAGATTCACTCAAATAGTTTAGGTGTTTAGTACCAGAAAAGAGAATAAAATTCAGCAAAATCCTTTGCTTGACTACATTTCCTTTCACAGACAACCAGGATCCGTCCCTGAACAGTTTGTCGGTGATGAACGCCACTGACCCCAGGAACAACATGGACATGACTGTGGGTTCCCGGCAGCAGAGCGCTCAGGGCTGGATTAACACCTACCCCCTGTCCAGTGGGATGTCCACCACCTCTAAGAAATCAGGTATCGCTCAAATGTGCAACAGGTCTTTAGGCCTGTTCGCTGATCCTGATTCGTTTTAATAGTTTAATCTGTTTAGCCAGTGTGCACCTGCTAATGCTATGATCTCCCTGATTGTTAAGAGTCAGCAGCACTACACTTAGCTGAGCAAGAAATGCTTTCTGAGCTGATGGAAACGAGCTAGTGTCACTAATTACTGTTTTGTTTTTTGAATATATATATATTAGGGGTGTCAGAATTAACACGTTAATTTTGCAAAAATGTCTTGTTTTTAATTTTTTTAAGTTTTTCCTGGCATCCTTAGTGTTGCATTACATGATCACACTATCATTCATTCAAGTGATTTTAAACCATTCAAGTGCGATAAGACGCTCAAGTACATACATACTTAAATACGATGTCTGTGAAGCTGCTCTCAGTGAACAAACACCCAAAACGCGCTTCAGACAGCGCTCCAGTACCACATTGAGTTCTCTTGAATGGACACAAACACAAAAAATTATATTAAAATGCCTGTTATTGGCGAGCACAGTCTTAAAAGAGTTAAAAAGTCTTAAATGACCGTAAGAGTTATGAGAAAATCGAATGTGTTTCAGATCTGCATCAGGTCTTAAAGTGACAGCAGCCTAATAAACCTGCTGCTATCTGTCATTAATGTTAATCAATCACTGCTCTTGACTGAATAACTTTTGTAGCTTTAATAAGGATTAATCTATCAATTTTGGCAGAGCAGGTAAAAATCACAACAATATACAATAAAAAAAATAAAATTATATTTAAAACGGTAATGTTGGATGCGATTAATCACGATTAATTAAAGAAAAATGTGTGAGTTTAATTTTTTGTTTTTAATTGATTGACAGCACTAACATATTTTGCAGTCACAGCCAGAGTTATTATAGTTAACTGAAACAATAACCATTAAAAAATACTAATTTTGTACATGATATAAAATAAACGTTACCTGAAACAAAATAAAATATAAAAAACGTATTTTATTTAAGCTAGTTTCTCATTTTTATTTAATTTAGTTTGATGTGTGATGAAAAACTAAAACTGAAATTAAAATGAATAAAACCCATATATACATATATGATATTTATATATATATATATATATATATATATATATATATATATATATATATATATATATATATATATATATATATATATATATATATATATATATATATATATATATATACATACATATATACATATATATATATATATATATATATATATATATATATATATATATATATATATATATATATATATATATATATATATATATATATATATATATATATATATATATATATATATATATATATATATATATATATATATATATATATATATATATATATATATATATATATATATATATATATATATATATATATATATATATATATATAACAAAATTACTAAAACTTTAAATAAATTTAAACTGAAAATGCAAAATATAAAAATAAAAGCTACAAAGAATTAATAAAAACTACAATAGGATCTCAGTGGTACTAAAATAACTCTAGTAACACCAGCTCTGAATGCTAAGCAGCTAGAGTAGTTAAAGAATTACAGAAGCACCTCTATAAGTGGCTCACAGTTATATGGCCGCGGTCCAGCTAGACTAATGTTAAGTCCTCATGCAGCTCTGCTACTATGTCTTCTGTTGTTTCCTTTCACTATAGGCATGTCCAAAAAGAGCAACAGGGGCACCCAGCTACACAAGTACTACATGAAACGCAGGACATTACTGTTGGCCTTACTGGTAAGGGACGCCTTTCCCCCAGCCTGATTACATCCTCAGTTCCTGATAAACAAATGAACTCCTGTGTCTTGAGCGTCTTTGCGCTGTCTTTACAGGCCAGTGAGATCGAGCGACTGACCACTTGGTACAACCCGCTATCAACACAGGAGCTGGCCATCGCCACCGAGCAGTCGGTAGAAACCAGCATCTCCAACTGGAGATCCAAATACATCAACCTAAGTGAGAAACAGTGGAAGGACAATGTCAATTTGGCCTGGAGTATCGCTCCGTACCTGGCTATGCAGCTTCCAGCTAGGTACGCCAACAAGAATATTAGCTCTGTTCCAAGCAGTAGTGAGCTGTCTACCTAGACTGCATTCTAGGGCATATTGATGTGAAGGAAAACATTTGCTACCTTCTCTTTTATCTCATTTTGACCAATTTTTAAGGCAACTTTAGCAATGTTTTAGGCATTTATCCTTTGTGTTGAATACAATCCCAGAATGCACTGCTTCGAATTTAAAAATATGCATATATTAAATGGCACAATGAATAAAACCTTTTTTTTTTTTACTGACTGTCCCAAAACAAAAAAGATTATATTATAGTATATTACATTACATTTAGTGCTGTCAAATGATTAATCATGATTAATTGCATCCAAAATAAAAGTTTGTGTTTACATAATATATGTTTACATACATGTATTTATTTAAGAAATATTTACATGTATACATGTTTATTTATTTATATATAATTTATATTATATATTTTGTTAAATATATACATGTATACATAATAAATATACACAGTACACACACATTATTTAAACAAATTTTTATTTTGGATGCGATTTAAGCGTTTGACAGCACTATTATATCATATCATCATATATTATATCATATTAATGTTTTATGATTGAAAATCTAATGAGAATCATAAATGAAAGAATATTGAGAATTACAAATAAACTCAAATGTAAAACCTCTGGTGCATTGCAGTAATGAGAATTTGGGCAAATGTCATGAAAATAATGTTGCAGTGCAATAAAAATATTAATGATGAATAATTGGAGTCTTTTGACATAAAGACTGTTTCAAAAATATTCAACTTTTTACTTTTTAATCTATCAATCTAATTTTGACCAATTTTAGTCCAGTTTCAGTGTGAAAAATTCATTTTAAATGAACAAATATTCATACACACTTTACAGTATGTACATAATTCATTCAATACTGAAAATTAAAAATAGCTCAGCCTATTTAAAAATGGACTATATTATTTGTGTTTACTAATGCATTTTTGTATTGCGTGATTTGATTAGCAAAATTAGTTTTTTTTTTTTTTTTTTCAGTCCAGGATTCTGCCTTGAAGGTTTTGTTACAGAGCTCATGTTTTGATGTCAACATATGACCTCTTGTTTTCTTTGTAGGTTCAAAAACGCAGATGCCATTGTAGCTGAAGTGACCCGTCTGGTTCGACTGGATCCTGGTGCTGTTAGTGATGTGCCGGAGGCAGTGAAGGTTAGAGCCGCCATTCTGCCACAACAGAACATGAACTGCCACTACATGCTAAAGATCAATCTCAATGTTGCATGTGTTTTTCTCATAGTTCCTGGTGACGTGGCACACCATTGATGCTGATTCTCCAGAGCTGAGCCACATCTTGTGCTGGGCTCCTGCGGATCCTCCCACCGGCCTCTCGTACTTCTCCAGCATGTACCCTCCTCATCCACTCACCGCTCAGTATGGAGTCAAAGTCCTTCGCTCCTTCCCTCCTGTAGGTACCAGCAGGGCGGCGCTAGAACATCAGTTCTCAACCTCTCTGACTCCAAGACCTTCCAATGTCAAATATAATATTGAAGATATTCTGGTCTTCTGCTGTAATGACAAAGCTTGTTTTTTTATTTACGCAAACTACGAGTGACAATTTAATGTGTGTGACTTTCTATCATTGAAAAAATGAGACACTCTTGTCTTTCCAAACCCATATGACTGAATGTTTTAAAGGTGTTCATGCTTTAAACAGCACCAAAGTGTCATAATTGTGGTCCTTATGTCACTTTATTCTTTGTGTGCAGAAACAGAATATAATTTTGAAATGTTTTTTTGATCTTGCGTTTTTCTTACAGGACGCCATTTTGTTTTACATTCCTCAAATCGTTCAAGCGCTGCGGTATGACAAGGTGAGGACGAGTGAACTGTGACCTTTCTTGAGCTACCTCTGCCTTTGTTAGCAAAGAAGTCATTTCGTTCACCCCTGGGCTGTTATTAACATGTTTCCTGCCATTTTTGACAGATGGGCTACGTGCGTGAGTACATCCTGTGGGCCGCACAGAAGTCCCAGCTCCTCGCTCATCAGTTCATATGGAACATGAAGACCAACATCTATCTGGACGAGGAAGGCCATCAGAAAGACCGTACGTAACCTGCTGCAGAGTTCAGTCTGAATGCGTCCAGTTAGTTGCCATTATTAGCCAGATTAGTCCAAATTTACATACACTACCATTCAAAAATTTGGGGTCAGTACGATTTTTTATTTTATTTTATTAGAAATTATAATTTTATTCAGCAAGAATGCATTCAACTGATCAAATGTAACAGTAAAGACATTTATAATGTTACAAAAAAATTTTTTTTTTTTTTTAACTTTCTATTCATCAAAGTATCCTGAAAAAAAATGTATCACGGTTTCCACAAAAGCACAACTGTTTTCAACATTGATAATAATCATAAATGTTTATTGAGCAGCAAATCAGCATATTAGAATGATTTTTGAAGGATCATGTGACACTAAAGACTGGAGTAATGATGCTGAAAATTCAGCTTTGATCACAGAAATAAATTAGATTTTACAATATATCCGTGTAGAACACAGTTATTTTAAATTGTAATAATATTTCACAGTATTGCTGTTTACTGTTTTTTATCAAATAAAAGCAGCCTTGGTGAGCAGACTTCTTTCAAAAACAAAAAATGTACTGACCCCAAACTTTTGAACGTTAGTAAACAAGAGTTTGGCATTATTATGTGCTACGGGAACATGAACTTGCTCTTATCCGACCAGTCTTTAGAAATCACGCTGAACAGGAAAAGCATCTGACCATGGCCCATGCATGCATTAGCCAATCAGAAACTGGGAGGTGGCTCTCTGCCTGTCAATCATTTTTCACAGTCACATGGCAGCTCATACAGCAGTATAAATATAACCAGGAAGACAAGGTTTAGAATGACATAAGATGTTAGGTTTAAGATATTACCCACCTTTCCAAACGAACTCTGGTGTGGTTCAACTGAACGCAACATGGACCAAAGTCATTTAAATGAACCAAAAACAGGACGTGATGTCACAAGATGTGAGCCTAAAAAGGACAGAATGCTCAAGCATACCTGGTTCTTCTTGTCCTAGGACCTACCCTGCCCATTACGGTGTCAGAACTCGTAGCAAATCTTTGTTTGTGTGCTGCAGAGGAATTCATGGCACTGTTTTGACTCCTTTACACATTATTTAAGCTCTTCATGAGTTCTCAGCTGGTAAAAATACCATCATATGTATGCACATACAACGAGGGCATTTAGCCTAGCACACAGCATTGCTTTGGATCTTTAGGTTTGGTGTTAAAAGTGACAGTGTGAATGCTAAATAAATGAAAAATAGCCAAAAGAACCTGAAAGTGTGAACACATGCTAAGAGTTATATGTGTATTTATTAAGTGCTGTGTTTGTGTTGTGGTACAGCGGACATCGGTGAGCTTCTGGAGCAGATGGTGGAAGAGATCACACACTCTCTGTCGGGCCCCGCTAAAGACTTCTACCAGCGCGAGTTTGACTTCTTCAACAAGATCACCAACGTCTCCGCCATTATCAAGTACGTCCACCACATATGAACTGTCACACTACTGCCTACAAAGGCAGTTACCTTCTTAGACGACATCTTAACTGAAATGGAACCTCATTAGGGGGCGATTAGAAACATATAATGGTTAAATTCCTTTCAACTCAAAAATAAAGATTAAAAATAAAAATATAGCTGCAAGCAGCCATTAAGGGGCCACATTTTATTTCATATACTTTATTGTAGTTGGTGGAAATGTAATATTTTGTTCAGTTATAGCACCACCAACAGGCGCAATCCCACCACTTTTTTATGTGTCCATAAATGTCAAATTTGGTGAAAATATTTAATTTCTTTTAAGAGTTATAGATATGTTTAAGTATGAGTATACATGACTTTGCATTTTTTTGTCACTTACTATCAAAATTTTGGCTTTAACGTATAGCCAACGACCTATGTTTCTGAATTTTCTATGGTTTCATCTCGATCGAAACAGCATGTTAGGTATCGTTGGACTCAGGAATCAAAGGAGATGACTCTCATGAAAATAAGTCAACCACTTAAAAAGTTATGAGCATATGAATATTTGATTTCACCACTAGGCGGCGCTGTCTCGAAACTCCTTTAGAGCATGGTGCTGATGACCCATACCGAGTTTCATAATAATACATTAATGCTTTCAAAAAAATACAGCATTTTGCTACAAAATGCAAAATGGCCTATATGGTAAAATTGGCTATTATTCCACTTTCTGCCCTATGTGCTTGAACCCCTAATTAAGCTATTAAGATATTTCACATTGTTTAATTAAAACTTTCCCCCACCAAAAGTTGATCACTGAAAATTCTTGTTTTTGTATGGTGAAAAAAAAAAAGTCAGTGTATATTTATTATAAGTGTATAATATTTATTATTAGTGTGCTGCAGTTTTGTCTTCTGCTGCTTTAAATGCTTGAGCTTTTTGAAGCAGGACAGATTCTGATTGGCTGTCAATGTTTTTATCATTCATCAGCTGGAAAAAATCATTTTGAAAGTAGTTTCAACGATATGGATATATCGTATTATATCGTTATAGTTGTGGTGTGAACTCTTTTATATTTAAAACAGTTTTTACAACTATATCGTTATCATCCTTTGTGTGGGCCTTAATTTAAAATAGGCTTCACTTTCTTTATGCAAAATATACCTAAAATAATAATAATGCACTGTACATGAATAGAATAAAGATTTCAACAAACACATTCAACAAACACATTTTTACCTAAAAAATCTCATTACTGTATTGCAAAAAAACCAACAAAAAAAAACATCTAACTCTCATTACTGTAATAATGGGAATATATATATATATATATATATATATATATATATATATATATATATATATATATATATATATATATATATATATATATATATATATATATATATATATATATATATATATATATATACATGTGAAAAATAAATAAATATAACATGTACAATTTATAAAATATTAAATAAAAATCAATATTTTATATATATGAAGTACCATTCAAAAGTTTGGGGTATTTTTATTTTTTTTTGGTACAGAAAATAATTTCAAAAGGCAAGGTAGCTCAGGAAAGGTCACAGTGGAGCATTTATCATCCTTTGTGTGGGCCTTAATTTAAAATAGGCTTCACTTTCTTTATGCAAAATATACCTATAATATTAATAATGCACTGTACATGAATAGAATAGAGATCAAAGCATGTTGTTCTTGTTTTCCAGGCCTGTTCCAAAAGGAGATGAGAGGAAGAGAGCGTGTCTGAAGGCGCTATCAGAAATCAAAGTTCAGCCAGGTCATTTTAAGATATATCTGAATAGTTACTTGTGATAAGAATAATTGCTCTTACTTGGGTATTTGTGTCATTTTTTTAAATGATCTATTCATGACTTTTCTAACACTGTAATAATCAGGATGCTATTTGCCAAGCAATCCAGAAGCTATCGTCCTCGATATTGACTACAAGTCAGGAACACCTATGCAGAGGTATTGCAAATCATCACAGCTCACCGTGAACTCTTGTTCTTTTGCTCACATGCTATCTGCAGTATTGACAACATGCATTTACATTGCACATGTGATTTATGAGGTCATTAGCATTACCTTGTTTTTACAGTGCTGCCAAAGCCCCTTATCTGGCAAAATTTAAAGTGAAGAGGTGTGGAGTTAGCGAGCTTGAAAAAGAGGGTGAGTCGCACATGACCTTTCATATGCCAAGAACTCACAGAAATATATATGCAGTTTCTGTGTTATCCTCCTAAACGGCCCATTGTCTGTCTGCAGGTCTGCGCTGCCCTTCAGACTCTCCAGATGAAGGTGATGAGAGTTCAGAGATGGCACAAAAGGTCTGCTGGCAGGCAGCCATCTTTAAAGTGGGTGATGATTGCAGACAGGTCAGTATCATGGGAAATATCAGTTCTTTTTTGGACACATTTAAATGTAAATGGGTGAATCTCACAAAGCCTCTCAAGTCTGTATCATATTTTACTTCAAAATATAAAATAAAAGAAATAAGAAATTGTTGGACCATTCAACAAACACATTTTCCCCTAAAAAAAATCTAAAAAAAACCATCTAACTCTCATTACTGTAATAATGGGAATATATATATATATATATATATATATATATATATATATATATATATATATATATATATATGAAATTTTATAAACAATTTACAAAATATCAAATAAAAATCAATATTTTATATATATGAACTACCATTCAAAAAGTTTGGGGTGTGTTTTATTTTTTTTTATGCAGTTAATACTTTTATTCAGCAAGGATCCATTAAAAGTGATCATAAAGACATTTTTTAATATTACAAAAGATTTATATTTCAAATAAATATTGATCTTTGAGCTTTCTATTCATCAAAGAAATCTGAAAATATGCATCACAGTTTCCACAAAAATATGAGGCAGTACAACAGTTTTCAACATTGATAATAATCAGAAATGTTTCTTGAGCAGCAAATCAGCATATTAGAATGATTTCTGAAGGGTCATGTGACACTGTTTTCTGTGATCAAAGCTGAATTTTCAGCATCATTACTCCAGTCTTCAGTTATTTTAAATTCTTATAATATTTTACAATATTACTGTTTTTATTACTATTTTTGGTTAAATAATTGCAGCCTTGGTGAGCAGAAGAGACATTAAAAAAATCTTACCGATCCCAAATGATAGTGTGTATTTTTATATATTACAAATTTAAAAGTAAAACATTTGGACACATTGCACTGCTACTTAGTTAAGTAACCCACTGTGTAGGTTTTCATGAAATTCAACCATATAATTATTTTCCAATAAATTGATTGATTCATTTGTTTCTCTCAAATCAGGACATGCTCGCTCTTCAGATCATTGGTCTCTTCAAGAACATCTTTCAGCTCGTGGGTTTGGACCTGTTTGTGTTCCCGTACAGAGTTGTGGCCACCGCTCCTGGAGTGAGTGACCTTTGAGCTTCCTTTGAGACTTCATGTTGATAACCTGCTGAAGTTCTGCTAACCTGGACTTCCTGTTTGATTCTTTTCAGTGTGGCGTGATCGAATGTATTCCCGACTGTAAGTCCCGTGACCAGCTCGGCCGGCAGACTGACTTTGGCATGTACGACTACTTCAGAAACCAGTATGGAGACGAGTCCACGCTGGCCTTCCAGAAGGTGACAAACATTTCATTTTGTATGTTTAACATCCCTGCAGAGAGATATATATATATATATACCCATGTCAGCCAAGATGTTCATGTCTGGTTTTTGAGGAAAACATTTTCTCCATAAAGTGAACTTCAACAGTTAACAAAGGGTTGAAGGTCCAAATGTCAGTTTCAGTGCAGCTTCAAAGAGCTCTACATGATCCCAGATGAGGAATAAGAGCCTTATCTAGAGAAATGATTGGTCATTTTCTAAAAAAAATAAAATTATATACTTGTTAACCACAAATGCTTGTCTTGCACTGCTCTGTGATGCGCCACGCATTACGTAATCATGTTGGAAAGGCCACACGTGACGTAGGTGGAAGTACCGCAGTAGAACTCCATCTCATTTTCTCCTCCAATGTGATTACGTAAAGAGTGGCGTGTCGCATCGCAGTGCAATTTAAACCAGGCTTGAAACAAAGAAATTAAACAAATGCAATGTGTGTGTACACAGATCATGAACAACATGAACATCTGATGTGTATCAAAAACCCACACTTGAGAGAATAGAAAATGATAAACATACTTTGCTTCCTGATTTGCACAAACTAATGTGTTTATTGAATTGCTTATGCAGCTCTGATCCTTTATTTTTAATGCACCTTTTGTCGCTTCTCTCTTTTAAAGGCTCGATATAACTTCATCCGCAGTATGGCCGCGTACAGCCTGCTCCTCTTCCTGTTACAAATCAAAGACAGACACAACGGCAACATCATGCTGGACAGCAAAGGCCATCTTATCCACATCGGTCAGTCTAGCTAGCTTAACTAGCTTTCCACTTATAATGTTAGTCATGGTTTCTTGTACCATCATTTAGACTATTTGACAAGGCTGCATTATTTGATCAAAAATACAGTAAAAAAAGTAAATATTTTAACTATAATTTAAAATAGCTGTTTTCTAATTTATTCCTGTGATCAAAGCTGAATTTTCAGCATCATTACTCCAGTCTTCAGTGTCACATGATCCTTCAGAAATCATTCTAATATGATGATTTGCTCCTCAAGAAACATTTATTATTATTATTATCAGTGTTGAAAACAGTTGTGCACAATTTAATTTTTCAGGATTCTTTGATGAATAGAAAGTTCAAAAGAACCGTATTTATTTGAAATAGACTCTTTTGTAACATTAAACATGCCTTTACTGTCACTTTTGATCGATTTAATGCATCCTTGCTGAACAAAAGTTTTAATTTCTTTAATTTCTTCAATTTTAATTTGTTGTTGTTTTTTTTGTTTGTTTGTTTCTTTAGTTTTAGCTTTCCAGTTTGCAATTTCTTAATCATCTTAAACTTATTTCAGTTAGTTGCCAAGGCAACATTTCTATTTAAGTTATTTTATTTAATATTTATTTTATTTTAATATTTATTTTATTTTATTAACAAAAAGGTTTTAATAGTTTGATAATAACCCTGGTAACTACTACATATTATTTTTTTGCTATATTATATCTAGTACATCAAACACCAAACATTTTCATCATATAACCTCATTAATTATTCCATGTTTTATTTCATATAATTGTAAATATTCCATATAATGTAAAACATTAATTAAATTATTACATTTTTTTATTTAATTTAACCTGTTGGTGCTCTTTGCGTGTCAATCAAAAATGACCGTTTCTTTTTTATTTTTTTTTATTTCAACGAAATGAATGTACTATATTTTAGTTAAATAGTGTTTTTTATTATTTTGCATTTTTAGGGGATTTTATGGTACTTAATTATATTTACTCTGTAGTTATAATTCATTTATTCACTTTTTGAGTATAGACCTGAAAATGAAATTTCCAACTTAAATCTTGAATGCTTTGGAGCACAGACTGAAGTTTGAGCTCTTTTCAGAGACGACACTTGACAAATTATTGCTGCAGTGAAACATTAAAAACAAAAGTTTTTTTTAAGTTTCATTTTAAGTTTATTGTTATGAAAAATGCACAAAAATACTATTTTATATAGTTTTATATATATATATTTATGTCTTCTAGACTTTGGCTTCATGTTTGAGAGTTCTCCGGGTGGGAATCTGGGCTGGGAGCCCGACATCAAGCTGACCGACGAGATGGTGATGATCATGGGCGGCAAGATGGAGGCCACGCCCTTTAAATGGTTCATGGAGATGTGTGTGCGCGGATACCTGGCCGTAAGGTGAGACGGGCCACTGTTCAATATTTCAGCATCCTCAGAGGTGATAGATTAGGTCAGACGTGTTGACACTTGAGCGTGTCTGGGAAGGATTTTGGCTGCAAACCACCTGAATATTTTAAAGGGGTCCTATTATGCTTTTTTCATGTTAGAACTGCAAAGTCCCTCCAGCAGGAGTTATTCTCTATATCAGTGTCAGTGTTTCTCAACTCCCTGGAACGCCTCCATTGTAGGAACGAACACGTCACAATATTCCTCATTTAAATAATTCATATGCAGAATAAAGGGGCGGGGCCTGGTTGAGTGTTGAAACTTGCGGTTATGATAAGGGGCGGGACATTTCCCAAACATGCTCGAAGCGTTTGACCAATCACAACACACTGCTCCAGCCGGCCAATCAGAGCACATTGTGCTTTTCAGAAGGAGGGGCTTCATAGAGACAGGAACTAAATAGAGCGTTACTGACAGACTGGGAAAAGAGGAGCTGCAACAATGGAGAATATGAGGAAAAATAATGTGTTTTCGGTCGTAATTGAAGAATTTTACATCGTTAACACTGTTATTAACACTGTCTATCACTGTGAAGCTGCTTTGAAACAGTCTAGGTTGTATAAAGCACTATAGAAATACAGGTTGACTTGACCGTGTGTGTTTTAATGGTTCATCTCAGGCCATATATGGATGCTGTCGTGTCATTGGTGACGTTGATGTTGGACACAGGGCTGCCGTGCTTCAGAGGACAGACTATCAAACTCCTGAAGTACGTTACTGAATATGAAATCATAATTTAATGCTATAATTTGTCATTTATTCCTCTGAAACACTGATCGTTGTTCGTTGTGTTCGACAGGCAAAGGTTCAACCCCAATATGAGCGAGAAGGAAGCTGCTGCCTTCATGATTAAAGTCATCGAGCGCTGCTTCCTCAGTAGCAGGTAACACACATCACTTTAGTCACATGATATTCAAAGAAAGAGCTTTATTGTTATCGAATCTTTCATTTTTAGTTCATGTTAACATATGATACCTTATTGTAAAGGGTTACCATAAACGTTTATGATTAAAATCTTTGTTTCTTCAATACAGGAGCAAAACCTACGACATGCTCCAATACTACCAGAACCAGATCCCATACTGAGACCGGACCCGCACATCCGCCTTCGATCCGACTTCTCTTCACCGGCCTCAGATTGAGATCAGTAGTCACTATCAGTCTATTAAAATCCTTTTTGACGAGCACTTTATAGATTTGAATAATTCACCCACTCTGATTGGCCCAGATCGCAGCGTCCAGGTGTGTCCCTTCCTGTCCGGCTGCCTCTGGGCCTCTCTAGTGAACCGCTGTACTCCTAAAGCTGCATGTATGTCCTCTTATCTCCCTTTAAGGCATCTGCCATGACGGTTTGTGAGTGAGTTCTGACATTCCATGCGTAGAAATACATCCTTTAACTCTACTTGAATCTTTACTGGGTTCAGTTGCATCACCCAGGAAGCCATTTTCTAAGACTATGGCACAGATTGCACTGTAGATTGTGTGCCGTCAGCAAATGACCCGTGTTATGCAATACATCAGTGTTTGTGCGTTGTGTTTTGTCTGTACGTCGTGTTTGGCACTGCACTGCAAAAAAATTAGTTTCTATCTCAGTATTTTGCAGTGCAAATATCGAAACATTCTTCAATCAAGATACATTTACTGGAGAAGCAAAAGTCTTGTTTTAGGAAAAAAAGTCTCTGCCAGTGAGGTCAGAAAAATAAACTATTAAATTATTTTTTTGCTGACCCCATTGTAAGATATTTTTCTTGTTTTAAGAAAAAACTTAATTTCAATACATTTTTCATAAAACAAGACTTAATATCTTGTCATTTTGCTTTTCAAGTAAATTGATTTAAGAATGTTTACATATTTGTATTGGAAAATAAGAAAAAAATACTGAGGAAGAAAATCCTTTTTTGCAGTGATGAATGGGTGAATCTCACGAAACCTTTCAGGAAGTGGTCTGAAAATGATAGAAATTAGTTTTGCAAGAAAATTGTCTATTTTTGGGACTATTAAGTTTTTTTTTTTTTTCATTGTGATATTGTGCATATACATTTTTAACCACAATTTCTTATTAATATAATGTAAAATGCCGCTAATTAATATTTATATGTCATAAAGGTATTTGTTCTACTGCCTTTAATTTGTTTTTTTTGGGTTTTTTTTTACTATAATACCAAAAAACTTTATTTTAATGAGAATCAGGGTTGTATGGAAGCTTGTTTCCGCCACTGAATAAAAAGTTGCAATTACCTTTTTTCGCAATTCTGACTTTATATCACACAATTTTGACTCTTTCTCATAATTGCGAGTTTTTAATCACACAATAATGATTTTATAACTCACAATTCTGACTTTTTTCTCAGAATTTAGTTTATATCTCGCAATTCTGACTTTATAACATTCAATTGCATGAAATAAAGTCAGAATTGCAATATAAAGTTCTTGCAATTCTGAATTTATAACACAATTCTGACTTTTTATCACTCAATTCTGGATATATCTCGCAATTCTGACTTTATATCACAGATTGTGAGATATAAACTCACAATTGCGAGAAAAGAATTCAGAATTGTGAGAGAAAAAGTCGCAATTTCCTTTTTTATTTTTAATTTCACGGTGGAAACAAGCTTCCATAAGATTGAGAATGAGAATTACAAAAAAAAAAAAAAAAACTATTACACTGTCTGAATGCATTACAGTAATGATAAGAATAATGCAATTAAATACAAATAATAAAAACTTATGCAAAATATCCTAATGCTCCTGAAAATAGGCTTTATTTTCTTCATGTGAAAAATAAATGAGATTTGTGTTTTCATGAGATTCACTCAGATGTTGTTTGTGTGTTTACTCCTAACAGGGATCTTCAATCCAAAAAGAAAATGTAGTTTACTGACTTTATAGAATGTCTGGTGATCATTATGTGTGTCATTTGGCATGTATTTTTCCTAAAAACATTGAAGATGTAATTTCATAGTGGTTAAAATGGGAAGCGGCGAGTGTTATGTTCATTACGTCGGTGGGGTTACGATGAGAGATTTGCTGTATAGTCGCTATTCCTCATTAGCTGTCGTAGTTTCGCTGCTTTTTTACTCACTGTACGTGAATAAGATCTCTACACATTAGAGACAAAAGCTTTAGTCCTATGAATAATTTTCCTTTAATGTTACTTAAAGATAAGAGCTTATTTTAGCTTATTATAGCAACAATAGATTAAAGAAGCTATGCTCATGTTCATCTGTATGTATATATGTGCGTCTGATATTTGTGACAATAAGAAATATGGCAGAAAAGACATTATTTCTGTGTATGTTGACGTTTTATCCGTTTAATTATTGTTTTAATTGATTTGCATCGCCATTAGCATCATTGACAATCAAGTCACTTGTTGAATTGTGTTCAATCATGAAATGTTCATGTTTGTCAGTGAAAACACATTTCAGAGAAGTGTCACATGACAGGAACGTTTCTTAACCTCATGAAAAGCTGTTGCTGATTATATACGCCGTTTGTCCACATTTGCACTTTTAACATTTCATTGCTGTCAGTATAATCAATCAAATGTATTTGTGAATTACAGAAATGGACCTGAAATCATCTATTAAAATACTTGGACAAAAATGTTCTCCTTGTAGTCTTTGACGACGCCACCGATTTGAAACTCTCGTCAGTAATGTACGATGATTGCGTTCCATTATTCATCGTAGGCACTCGAACCTGATCCATCCCTTCTGTGTGTTATACCTCGAGGACGGTTTAGATGCTATGACTCCTCACGCCATTAATATTTAATTGCTTGATGTAGCCGGCCGCAGAACTGCTGAGCTAATCCTGCTAAGGGTGACCATCACATTTATGGAGCTTCCACATGTAACCCGTACAAACTCCTTATAAAAACTAATTGGATGAGAAACGTTTGAACACTGTAAAATAATACAATAGGCCACAAGAGTTTCTCTGTTACAGTTTTATAAGTAAGGGATATTCTTATACGTTATGCAAAGCAGATTAGTAACACGATAAAAGACGCCAATGTTCAGTTTTATTATTATTCCTAATTGGGATAAACTTATGCCAAGTAACGGCTTCAAACGAGGCTCTTCAAATCAGAATTTAGAGTCAAAATCAGTTTTATAATGGCCAATTGCACATCATTTGAATTCTGTATTGATTCCCTTCTGTTTATTCAATTAAGAATATTTGTGTTTTTGTCATACTTATAATGTACAGACAACAACAATAAACCAAAGATGGTTGTGCAGTTCCATGTTCAAAAATGTTAGGGAGTCCACATTACGCAGACACCCAACAACATACATTTACCATATATATATATATATATATATATATATATATATATATATATATATATATATATATATATATATATATATATATATATATATTATATAATATAATATAATATAATATAATATATAATGTGTGTATATATACAGTACAGTCCAAAAGTTTGGAACCACTAAGATTTTTAATGTTTTTAAAAGAAGTTTCGTCTGCTCACCAAGGCTACATTTATTTAATTAAAAATACAGTAAAAAACAGTAATATTGTGAAATATTATTACAATTTAAAATAACTGTTTTCTATTTGAATATATTTCACAAAGTAATTTATTCCTGTGATCAAAGCTGAATTTTCAGCATCATTACTCCAGTCTTCAGTGTCACATGATCCTTCAGAAATCATTCTAATATGCTGATTTGCTGATCAAGAAAAATGTATGATTATTTTCAATGTTGAAAACAGTTGTGTACTTTTTTTTTCAGGATTCCTTGATGAATAGAAAGTTCAAAAGAACAGCATTTATCTGAAATACAAAGCTTCTGTAGCATTATACACTACCGTTCAAAAGTTCTTTTGAACTTTCTATTCATCAAATAATCCTAAAAAAAAATATTGTACACAAATATTTTGTACAATTGTACACATTAAATGTTTCTTGAGCAGCAGATCAGCATATTAGAATGATTTCTGAAGGATCATGTGACACTGAAGACTGGAGTAATGATGCTGAAAATTCAGCTTTGATCACAGAAATAAATTACTTTGTGAAATATATTCAAATAGAAAACAGTTATTTTAAATTGTAATAATATTTCACAATATTACTGTTTTTACTGTATTTTTAATTAAATAAATGTAGCCTTGGTGAGCAGATGAAACTTCTTTTAAAAACATTAAAATCTTACTGGTTCCAAACTTTTGGACTGTACTGTATATATACACACATTATATATTATATTATTTATATATATATATATATATATATATATATATTTTTTTTTTTTTTTTTTTTTTTTTTTTATATATATTTATATTTATATATATATGTGTGTGTGTGTGTATGTATGTGTGTATGTATGTATATATGTGTGTGTGTGTGTGTGTATATATATATAATATGTGTGTGTGTGTATACATGTCTATATATATATAAATATAAATCAGTAATACAATGGTACCGTATTTTTGATCATATCATATTCATATAAAATATTTATATTCCTTGATTTCAATTCTTGGGCTTTAAAGAGGCCAAATCAGTTCATACTACGGTAGTTCTCTGTAAGTTCAGAGGGAGAGATCTGAGAGCTCAAGCTGCTTTGTAAGAGAACTGAAGCACAAGAAGCCTCACTGTCTCCAGGAATTCCACTTCCACATCCATACATTAGTAGAAATACTGGGTTGCCATGGCAACGGTTCCCTCAGCACTTCGGGGTGGGGGAGGTGGCAGTGGGCTGCAATAAAAAGGTGTTGCCACTGATTGCTCCCGTCTCCTGAAACATGCCCATTTATTCTCGACAGGGCAATTTTCAGAAAGCGCAATTGAACCCCTCCCTTCTGCCTGTGATACGGCTGGAGGCGCTGTGGGTGGGGTGGGGGTCTGTTGCATAAAGAATGCCACTGAATGTGTTTCAAAGCAGGTTTGGCTCAGAGACCACAGAGGATTCTTGAGCGCTGCACCTGCAACTCATGAGCAGAATGAAGCGCAGTACCTGCAACTGCACTTACTGAACATCACAGCGAACTGAGCAGAAACAGACTCTGTTTAGACAAGGGCGTGTTCCGATGGGATTGCCGTGGGCAGTGCATGTGTTAGTGCTCCGGTGAGCGACCGCAGCAGGGCTACTCTAATTTTTAATGAGCTTAGAGATTATGGGCTTTAATGTGTAGCTGGTTGTCATGAGAACGTGCCAAGAATACTTTAAACTAAAGGCCCGTTCACACTAACTATAGATGAGCAATATCACACTCGTAGCAATATGGCTGTATATCAGCACAGCTGTGATTCGGCCGTAGGTAATCACAGCGTGCTGATATACAGCCGTATGGCACGGCTACGAGTGTGATATTGTGTTTATACAACAGTTCGATGTAAATAAATAAGGAATAACAACGGAGAGTCTTTAAAACCCTCTTTTGTGCAGAACTACTTCCTTCCGCCACGGATTCAAATCTCAAGTTTGACCAAGGCTCTGTTACTAGTTCTAAAACACCATTTTAGAACTAGTAACAAAGGAATGTTGAGTCGCTTCATTGAAACTCATTGTATTTTGTACAGTATTATTGAGAGAGATCGCCTGAGCGAGCATTACCTGTGTCTGATATTCATTCTTCAGGATGAGGTCCATAATATTATATCCATTATAAAGATCCGTTTGAATGTCCGCTGAGGAAAGCGATCTTTGCATTTGCCCTTTTTACAGTTAAGGGAATTTCCCATAACATACAGCGCTAAAACAACACCCTTTGTTTACAAAAGTAAATCTAAAAGTCTTTTGCAACTGACTCATTCACTTGTAAAGTTTGCTGCCATCTAATGGCTCATTAATGTAACTTTCTACTAATGGACCCTAACTGCTGGGGGCTCGTCCGGGATATTCCCAAGAAACACAGGTCTGAGAAGTGATCCTCCATCACAGGTAAGTTGTTCTTAATGATTTCCTGTGGTGGTAGGACACAAACTGCTGTGTTGGTTTCTCTGAGGGCAATAGCAAATACAACATTTATATAAATTTATTGAACAACAATATTTAAATTAACAACAATAGCTATTATAAATGACAATAGGAAATAAACAGAAAAGTACAATTCAGTCAAATGTACAAAAGCAGTGCTCTACAGGATGTAAGTTAAGAATAGCCTTAATATTAAGTTATTAAATTTAACAGCCCAATTTGATTTGCTCAGGAACAAGTAATAGATTAATAAGACCAAAGATTGCCTGTTTTATGTACCCAAAATGAATTACATCTCATGTTTAATGATTATAAGAGACAGTGACAAATCCTGAAGCACTGACCAAAATGAAGCTGTTCTCGGCAGGTACTCGAGCACTGAACGGCAGCCTAGAGCTCGCATCTCTGAAACATCTAAACAAATTGTAAAATGGACACTATGATTCAATATGAGTCACATATTTCAGGTATAAACAACTACATTCTCACCTAAAAAAAAAAAAAAAAAACTACAGTTCATTGAGTATTTGTAAAAAATGCGGTGGATTTGCTCGGTCACCATGAGTCGCTTGAAGCGGAGTGATAAGAATGGTGAATGTAGCAGTGCTGTTATCATTAGAATATTGCATGGCTTTTCAGCCAATCAGATCCGAGAACCAGAAAGAACTGTTGTATAAATAACTATAAAGACCACACCAATGCATGATATCGTTCTGTTTATTCTAAGCGCACTTTTGTCATCTGCTGTTTTAATACCCAGGTCATGGTGAATAAAGGTGAGAGCAGTATCCCAGTATTACCATAGTATTATTAGTAGAAGCTGCTACAGACCTCAACGTATCCTTTTAAGCACATAAACGAGGCCGTAAGTGTGATCTTGGTCACAGACCCTCTGCTCTCTCCGACACACACAAAACTAACACAACATGACAGTGATGAATGGGCCGAGAGCCGCTGATGCCATCCGTGAGCTGCGGTTTGATGTCAGACCCTCTGTGAATCTGCATACATATGGTGGGGGGCTCTGCCCATGTGACCCATTAATGTTAATCAACTGTGCTTGACAGTTCCTGATTAAAAATGTTGTTCCTAGAGGCCAGACTTCACTGGAGCAGGTACATTCATTGCATTCTAAACAGCAAGAGTTCATCGCACATAAACACATTGTAATCACGAGGAATATAATGGTTCTGGTTCTGATCCAGATTCCTTAACGGTTCTGCCAGTGATTGATTTTGAGGAAGAATAAACTAACTACTGTTCAAAAGTTTTGGGTTGGTAAGATTTTTTAATGTTTTTATAAAGCGGTCTATTATCAAGGCTGCATTTATTTGATGAACAATACAGTAAAAAACAGTAATATTGTTAAGTATTAGCTATAACAAATCAACTATTGTAATATATTGTAAAATGTAATTTATTTCTGTGATCAAAGCTGAATTTTCAGCATCATTACTCCAGGCTTCAGTGTCACATGATCCTTCAGAAATCATTCTAATATGATGATTTGCTGCTCAAGAAACATTTCTGATTATTACAAATGTTGAAAACAGTTGTGTACTTTTTTTTTCCAGGATTCCTTGATGAATAGAAAGTTCAAAAGAACAGCATTTATCTGAAATACAAAGCTGCTTCATATTTTTGTGGAAACCTTGATACATATTATTCTGGATTCTTTGTGAAATGTACTTATTTTACTTTTTTTACTTTTTTTTAAATAGTGGTTTGTGAATCCAGTTAGTTGAACATTAATACATCATTTGATTAAAAAACATTTTCCTATGGGTCATGGCACCAATTTCAGCATCATGCATCTTTCAAAAATCAACTGTACCTTTGAATTACCCAGTCTAGCATCATCATGTGTGACGAAGAACAAAGAAAAAGAAAAAAAAAAAAGGCATCAGAATTTCACATTAAACCTTTTTTCTTCTCCCTGTCCTTTGTGGCCCTTCAAGCTCAGGCAAAGTAGCCCATTATGTGTCGCCCTAAAGCCTGTTTTGTATAGCACCATGGCACAGTGTAAATAGAAAGCAGGGGGACGGTCTCTCTGAGAGGCTGCTGTACTATTCCATGTGAAAGGATCAATATGCTAAACTCTCGCAGTGCCCACCACCTGTAGGGTCATTTCTTTTGGGCCGTTGCACTGTCAGCCTGGCAGTCTGTGCCATTACATTCAGCCCAGTGAAAGAAAGAGTGAAAGAAATAAAGAGAAGAATAGACTCAATCCTGCCGGACGGGCTCGCATGTATTTCCCCCCCTCTCTCCTGCATTAATCCAGGGTTCGAGGGGCAGCTGCTGTACTGGTGAGGCCGACACCTGGTGCAACACTTCTTATGCAAACTGCCCAGCAAAAAGGCTGAACCGAAGGTGTTTGGCAAACATTTTAAGACTTTGCATGCAAATAAATGACATACAACGTCTTTGAGCATGTCATAGAGAATAAAAGAACAAAAGTGGCAAAAAAAAAAAAAAGTGAGAAAAAAAAATATCGGGTGATTTTGTTTTTTATAGTCCTGGGTTGAGCCTTTTGTTTGTTTTTTTAGGGGGTATTTTTCCAGTGTTTGAGTAGTTTTTGTGTCACCCAGATCCTGGGTCAGACATAACAACCCAGCGTTTGGGTAGTTGGGTGAGACGTAACAACCCAGTGTTTGTGTAGGTTTTGTGTTACCCAGATCCTGGGTCAGACATAACAACCCAGCGTTTGGGTAGTTGGGTGAGACGTAACAACCCAGTGTTTGTGTAGGTTTTGTGTTACCCAGATCCTGGGTCAGACGTAACAACCCAGCGTTTGGGTAGGTTTTGTGTCACCCAGATCCTGGGTCAGACGTAACAACCCAGCGTTTGGGTAGGTTTTGTGTTACCCAGATCCTGGGTCAGACGTAACAACCCAGCGTTTGGGTAGGTTTTGTGTCACCCAGATCCTGGGTCAGACGTAACAACCCAGCGTTTGGGTAGGTTGTGTGTCACCCAGATCCTGGGTCAGATGTAACAACCCAGTATTTGGGTAGTTGGGTCAGACGTAACAACCCAGTGTTTGGGTAGGTTTTGTGTCACCCAGATCCTGGGTCAGACGTAACAACCCAGCGTTTGGGTAGTTGGGTGAGACGTAACAACCCAGTGTTTGTGTAGGCTTTGTGTCACCCAGATCCTGGGTCAGATGTAACAACCCAGTATTTGGGTAGTTGGGTCAGACGTAACAACCCAGTGTTTGGGTAGGTTTTGTGTTATCCAGATCCTGGGTCAGACGTAACAACCCAGTGTTTGTGTAGGTTTTGTGTCACCCAGATCCTGGGTCAGACGTAACAACCCAGCGTTTGGGTAGGTTCTGTGTCACCCAGATCCTGGGTCAGACGTAACAACCCAGCGTTTGGGTAGGTTTTGTGTCACCCAGATCCTGGGTCAGACGTAACAACCCAGCGTTTGGGTAGATTTTGTCTCACCCAGATCCTGGGTCAGACGTAACAACCCAGCGTTTGGGTAGGTTTTGTGTCACCCAGATCCTGGGTCAGACATAACCCAGCGTTTGGGTAGTTGGGTGAGACGTAACAACCCAGTGTTTGTGTAGGCTTTGTGTCACCCAGATCCTGGGTCAGATGTAACAACCCAGTATTTGGGTAGTTGGGTCAGACGTAACAACCCAGTGTTTGGGTAGGTTTTGTGTTATCCAGATCCTGGGTCAGACGTAACAACCCAGTGTTTGTGTAGGTTTTGTGTCACCCAGATCCTGGGTCAGACGTAACAACCCAGCGTTTGGGTAGGTTCTGTGTCACCCAGATCCTGGGTCAGACGTAACAACCCAGCGTTTGGGTAGGTTTTGTGTCACCCAGATCCTGGGTCAGACGTAACAACCCAGCGTTTGGGTAGATTTTGTCTCACCCAGATCCTGGGTCAGACGTAACAACCCAGCATTTGTGTAGGTTTTGTGTCACCCAGATCCTGGGTCAGACATAACAACCCAGCGTTTGGGTAGTTGGGTGAGACGTAACAACCCAGTGTTTGTGTAGGTTTTGTGTTACCCAGATCCTGGGTCAGACGTAACAACCCAGCGTTTGTGTAGGTTTTGTGTTACCCAGATCCTGGGTCAGACATAACAACCCAGCGTTTGGGTAGTTGGGTGAGACGTAACAACCCAGTGTTTGTGTAGGTTTTGTGTTACCCAGATCCTGGGTCAGACGTAACAACCCAGCGTTTGGGTAGGTTTTGTGTCACCCAGATCCTGGGTCAGACGTAACAACCCAGCGTTTGGGTAGGTTTTGTGTTACCCAGATCCTGGGTCAGACGTAACAACCCAGCGTTTGGGTAGGTTTTGTGTCACCCAGATCCTGGGTCAGACGTAACAACCCAGCGTTTGGGTAGGTTGTGTGTCACCCAGATCCTGGGTCAGATGTAACAACCCAGTATTTGGGTAGTTGGGTCAGACGTAACAACCCAGTGTTTGGGTAGGTTTTGTGTTACCCAGATCCTGGGTCAGACGTAACAACCCAGCGTTTGGGTAGGTTTTGTGTCACCCAGATCCTGGGTCAGATGTAACAACCCAGTATTTGGGTAGTTGGGTGAGACGTAACAACCCAGTGTTTGTGTAGGCTTTGTGTCACCCAGATCCTGGGTCAGACGTAACAACCCAGCGTTTGGGTAGGTTTTGTGTCACCCAGATCCTGGGTCAGACGTAACAACCCAGCGTTTGGGTAGGTTCTGTGTCACCCAGATCCTGGGTCAGATGTAACAACCCAGTATTTGGGTAGTTGGGTCAGACGTAACAACCCAGCGTTTGGGTAGGTTTTGTGTCACCCAGATCCTGGGTCAGACGTAACAACCCAGCGTTTGGGTAGGTTTTGTGTCACCCAGATCCTGGGTCAGATGTAACAACCCAGTATTTGGGTAGTTGGGTCAGACGTAACAACCCAGTGTTTGGGTAGGTTTTGTGTTACCCAGATCCTGGGTCAGACGTAACAACCCAGCGTTTGGGTAGGTTGTGTGTCACCCAGATCCTGGGTCAGATGTAACAACCCAGTATTTGGGTAGTTGGGTCAGACGTAACAACCCAGTGTTTGGGTAGGTTTTGTGTTACCCAGATCCTGGGTCAGACGTAACAACCCAGCGTTTGGGTAGGTTTTGTGTCACCCAGATCCTGGGTCAGATGTAACAACCCAGTATTTGGGTAGTTGGGTGAGACGTAACAACCCAGTGTTTGTGTAGGCTTTGTGTCACCCAGATCCTGGGTCAGACGTAACAACCCAGCGTTTGGGTAGGTTTTGTGTCACCCAGATCCTGGGTCAGACGTAACAACCCAGCGTTTGGGTAGGTTCTGTGTCACCCAGATCCTGGGTCAGACGTAACAACCCAGCGTTTGGGTAGGTTTTGTGTCACCCAGATCCTGGGTCAGACGTAACAACCCAGCGTTTGGGTAGATTTTGTCTCACCCAGATCCTGGGTCAGACGTAACAACCCAGCGTTTGGGTAGGTTTTGTGTCACCCAGATCCTGGGTCAGACATAACCGGAGGGGTTGAGTTATTTATCGTGGGTTTTGCACCCTCTTCAGGAGAGATCAGTACAGCTCCATCAAATTGGTGCATGTCTTCGGCAAAATACAAAATACTTATTTTATTTAAAAATTCGTTTTTGTTCTGTATATCATTTATTTTATGCAAAGCAACATACAGGGGCGTGATGTGAGTCACCTAAACGAGTGTTCCATCAGTTCTTTTCGTGTTATGGAAACACCCGATGCCTTGCATAAAATTTTATGATTTTATTAAAAAAGATACAGAATAAAAGTACTTAGGATGTTAAAATATGTTCTCAGAATTGTACACTGAGTATTTATGGACTGGTTATGGAGTCAGTCACAGTAGGCAATATTAAATAAAACGATATAAAATATGCTATACTATAAAATATAATTGAAAATAAAGGAATTATCATGCAAACTAGTGATTGTGAGGAGTACTTAAAAGTTTGAGGAGAATTTAAGTTCATACATGAATCAATGTTTACGGATTAAGTAAAAAAAAAAAAAAAAGATAGTATTATGGTAAAAATGAATCAACCCATTATGCGGGGTTAAATAAACAACCCAATTTGCTGGGTAAAGTTAACCCAACATGTGTTCTGTCCTATATTTATCCAGCCCTTGGGTTGAAAACAACCAAAATTGTGTTGTTTTTAACCCAGTGTTTTTAAGAGTGCATTTTTACAATTGCTAAATGATGTTTATCAGCCCGTTGCATTGCAGTTCCAGTCTAGGTGTTTTCTTACAGGCCCAAATCTGGCTCAGGTTTGTTCAGATCACCAACTTGAACTACAAGCTTGCCTTAACCAAGAGCAACATTTTCGAATGCAAATTTGAATCGTGCAGCAGATGCCACGACCATGGGCATTGGACGCTGAAAGGCCTTTCATGCATTTAAGGGTTTCCTGCAAGATCTGCATGTGATTTTGCCTCCTCGCAGATGTGTCTATAGTTAATCTATACTTAGCAGACGGGGCGAGCGGGGGGAGGTGGCATCAACATACAACTCATTGTGCCTGAAACTGACCCCATTCAGGGTCATTTGGCATGTGACACCACTTGAGGCGGGGCTTAATGGCCTCGTAGAATCAGCCACACAAGGACCATAAAAATGCCAACCCTCTTTTCCCTTGGGGTAGGGAGGTGCACGCTGGCCTCTTGACATACACTGGCAAGCCTGGAGGGGGGGAACAAAAGGAGGGCCAGTCTAAACGGCCTCGAGAATGCCGAGCAAAAGAGAAAGAAAAGCACTGGTGAAGGAGAGAGCCGCCAACTCTGATTGGTGAAACTCTGAGAGGGACTCCCAGATGGCAGACGGACCCCTTGTGCCACGGCCGGTTAGAGCCCGGCCGGGGGGAGGGGACCAGATTCTCTCTCGCCCCCTCGTCATTAATCATCGGTGACCCCCGGGCTCACTGATGCAACGTTCGGCTGTGGATTGTGCAGAAACTCAAGTGCAGTTGCTTTGAATGTGAATGAACTTGAAACGTTCAGCAGAAAATCATTTCAACTCATCCTTTAGTTCAATCAATAACACATATAAAGCAATGCATTAAAGTACACTTACAATGGAAGGAAATGGGGCATTTTAAGGCCACAAAATAAGGGGTACCACATATTATTGTAGAAGCACCTACATGGATTCTTCCTTTAAAAGCAAATCTAAATAAGGCACAAAAAGTCGAGGTACAACTTTTTTTTGTTAAAGCTCTTGCATTAGTTCTTTAAAACATTAGAGCTATAATTGTCCAAATTTGTCATTAACTACTTTTCTCGGCAGGCGTATTTTTTGTTATTTGTGTAATTCTGCACTCAAAAACAACCCAAGTTGGGTTGAAAATGGGCAAAACCAGCAAATGGGTTGTTTTAATATGTTGGAAATTAACGGTTTAAAGTTTAAAGAATAAAATTTAAACATTTATTAAATTGCTTATTAATAAATGTTCAACTATTGATTATTACTGTTGCCTTAAGTAATTTTTAATAAAATTTCAATTTTGGGTTCATTTTAAGCCAGCCATATTTTTAAACATGGGTTAAATAAAACTACCCAGCACGTTTGGCAAACATTTAACCCAATCGCTGGGTTTGCCCATTTTCAACCCAACTTGGGTTGTTTTTAACCCAGCATTTTTAGAGTGTAGTTTATAACTTTGCACAGCCAATGTCAAAAAGAGATTGTCACATTTACTTCCATTGTAAGTGATAAAAGCAAACAAACAGGAAGGAATTCAAACACACAAGGACACCAGAATTTTTTGATCAAGATTTTAATGAAAAGATTCTAAAATGACTTCTGGTAGCTGTACATTAAGACTGTGAACGTGAGATGAGCTCTGTACACTGTTTTATTCACACGAGACAGAATTTGAGCTGCATGTAGCTCTGACCTGAATACAAGCTCTCTGAGGAAGGCGAAACTGCCGTGTTGTCTGCGAGCTGTGTTCAATGCTGACCGAAAACACACACGCAACAGTAATTCCAACTAATAATCGTCAAGGGCAACTTGTCTTCCTTCACAAGTGCGCCAAACTAATGCTTCTACTGGTGACTTTTTCCCCCCCCTGCAAATTCCTCTCTAATCAGACATCCCGATTTCATTCGAACTGAAAATAAATATTAATCAGCATATAAAGTTATTGGAATGCTTATGGACAGGCTAGGATGACTAACGCTCTAGCATTTAAACGTGATATGGCGTTTAAGTGAAAACATATGGGAATCATGCCCACCTGCTATGCACATGCTTGTAAATCTGGCTTTGGTTTAGTTTGTTTGGGTTGGTTTGGTAACTTGAGGTCCCTATGAACGCCTAACACTTACCAGTTATGTTGACAGAAGAAAAAAAACAAAACAAAAACAATAACATAATACTATCTGGGACATGTAGAATTGGACAAAACTACACATTAGCAGCAAAAAGTGTGAGATAAATTGTTTAGACAAGTAAACTTTGCGATTTGTAAATAACTGATAAGATGAAATCGCCTAGATCTTGCGTAAAGGACCTCGGTGAGAACTTAGAAAGTGCATTTTATAAAGCTTAAAAAGATATGTGATCTTACAGTAATAAGATGCATCTGCATTCTGTTGGCTAATGAGAAAGTGAAGAAATATGAGCGTTTCTTAGGAAAAACCTTTGGCTCTGTTGGGCATTTGTAAATAATAAACAACGGAATCGACCGGCAGCCTTGAATCACAGCGCGCAGCAACATGGCAGCTTTCGGTACACAAAACACAACCTTGAATGCCTTTGACGCAATTCTAAAGGGTCCCTTCCTGTATCGGTGGGCAGAGGCGTACAGACAGAACATTTAAAATCGACAGCCTTCAAGTGTCTGTGACAGAAAACACATGATCCAGAACATGTGCATGCATTGAGTGAGATAAAAATTACAAAAACGATGTGGGATACATCCTTTATGATGGACACTTCATGGAGAAATACATTCCTCATGTCTACATCTTCACAGGTTTGAAAATTATCTGTCTTGTGTCTTTTTATTTTTTATTTACCTCTCAGCTTACTACAACAGAATAAACTCAGACCCTGAAGACACGTCGTCTCAACCAAACTCTTAAAAAGTCAAAACAGGATCAAACAAATAAATACATTCATCACTGACAATAGACATTTGATAAAAAAGTGAACACTGTCAGTAAGTGTTTGCACCAATGTAGACGGAGGAGAGGCCAGTCGGTTTTTAAGATGCTTCTTTTGTGGACAATGGAAAAATCAGGCAGCTCAGAATACATACAACACATTTTTAAAACAGACTAAAATAAACTAAAAAATATCAAGAGAAAGATGACTGAAAAAAAAAAAAAAAAACCTTAAAAAATAAAATATATTTATTTATATTTATATATATAGATATAGATATGCAGCAAGTCCTAAAAAGTTACTTTGAGGTAAATGTGTATGTACTTTTATTCATGCGTATTTACATATAAAAAAAGAAAAGAAAAAAAAAGCAGCACATTCATAAAAATAATCATGTCAAGGACAATATGATTTTCATAAGGGGTGTCTCGGCAAGTCTTAAAAGGGCCAAAATAGCAAATCAAATGTTGTAGCCGACCGAAATCAAAAGCATGCGGCTACATTCACAGGGTAAGACACACGGTTACGATTCGGTTTGCTTTCGTTTAGAGATGGTGACATACACAGAAGCAGGTTCAAACTGGCCTCCCCTCACCTGAGGTCTATGACTGTAAAGAGTTTATGTAAACAATGAGATATTATACACAAGTATATTTAATGTCAGACAAGCTGTCAATCAATCATTCAAAATGTGCTTTGGTTTAGAAAATAGTCTGAAAATTTGGGTATGAGCTTTCATCTTATTAGTTTATACAGTTTGCGCTTACTAGAATGCTTTTTTTCTGTTTTTTTCTTTTTTTGTTCAAAAACACTCTGGAACTTAAAAGTAAAACTCTTCCATGTACATCTCTGGCTTTGTTTTTGTTGGTTTTTTTTTTTTTTTTTGAAGGCGTTTTGAAATGGGAACACTCATAAAATCTATTTCGTAGGAAACTAGTGTTTTGCTTTTCATCAATAAAATACAGAAATTGACACAGTATTGACACAGTCTTACAAATGTAGTCGAAAGCTCCGCATTTCAAAATATGCAGAACTATCCCTGAAGTTTTGAAGTAGAAATATTATTGTCACAGTTTGAAACTTTTTGTCATCCTTTTTCTGCTCTTCCAGTTCTCTCAGCTATAGTCTCAAACGCTGGAATCGACAACAGAGCCTAGTATCACCCAAGACATCGGTTCTTTGATGGTATTCAAATGAAGTGCTTGTAAATTAGCAAGATATCAGTGGGAACTTTTTCCTGGAATCCATTTCAGTGCAACTGACAACATCATCAAAAAATATTTAAAAAAAGTCTCCCTGAGTTGAGATGTGTATCAACACCAGAGCGCACTTATACTGTAACAAAACAAAATTTAAACATCCAAGATATGCAAAACTTTGAAAATAGGACTTTTTGGTGACTGTCTTGCATTCTTATATAACTGGCTATTTGGGTTAGCTTTGGTGCAAAGACATGAATATTGAGTTGGAATGGGTTTATAGAGAAATTATAAATGTCTCCAAAGTTTGAGCAGGCAAATTAAAGACTAAAAGGATTCCAGGAAAAAGACGTCTGTAAACATTGCTCCATTAACACGACTATAGCTGCACCCCAAAGTTCATTGTTAGCAAGCACAAACACAAGACTTTGGAGAAAGAACCAGAAAAAAAAATATCCCCCAAAAAAGGAATGCCATTAAGACTTTTACATTAAGAAGGCTAAAAATTACTCATGGAATGTGATACACTGGGATTGGCGAAATAATAAATCTGTAACCGAGTTATGAAATGAAGATGGCAGCGAAGAATTCAGCACTGAACTATAAATACATCCATCAGCATTTGCACCAACACTGACCATGTAACATTCACCCGACACAATTACCAGCATTTTGAATAACCATAACTTCTCTTTTCAGCATGCACACTTTACATAATACCTATACCTCGAATGAATAAATGATGATGGTTTGTAAGCGACGCCACATAACTTAGCATCGTTTTGGAACAAGGTTTTATTTGGGGCTGATGGCCAACAAGCAATCCAGTGCATCAATTCCTCCTCATTCAGTAAGCTTTCCAAGTATGGTCGACACGTAACAAAAACCTACAACACTCGTTATGCTCTTACGTTTTTTCTTGCTCTGAACTAAAACAAATTAGTCCTTCTGAAGTTCTTCAAAGTCTCTCTGCAGACAAAGTAAGAAACCAAAAGACACTCTTGAGAAACTAACTGTAAACTTCAAAAAACGGAAAGCCAGTGGCCCACCATCCACCAGAAGACAGAAGTTCATTGGTTTTTAGTAAAATGTCAAGCACAATCTAACATCCCTCTACATTGCTCTTCGTCAAGAACTAAAAAGACAAAAGTACATCCTTACCTCTTGCAATTCAATCTAAAACCTTTGGTAGGGATATTCTACAGGAAATATTTGTTGGTAAGCCATTCTCCCCAATATTAAATTTATCTTTGGATTTCTCTGACATAAAACTCTCAATACCTTAAATACATGCGCCCAAAGAAGCTATTCTCTACATTAATGCTTTTAAAACTTAAAACCTTTGTTGATGGGCAGGTGACAACTACTTTGAAAGCCTCAGCAAACTTTATACATCTATATTCAGAGACCTCCATAGTTCCAATGAATGTATTGTTCTTAATTAAGAGGTAGCAATGAGACAAGTCCATACGGACTTGCCTTGTTCAGTGAAGGGAAAAAACGCAAATCCAAAAGAGTGAAAAACAATACAGACAGAATTTATGAAGTTCAACATCACTAAAATGAACCCTGCCCAACCCATCACCCAAACCAACCCTCTCTGATCCCAAAAGAAATAAAGGAAAGAATTTCCAGTTAAAACATTCACAGAAGCATATCAATAAGTTATCTAAAGAAATCTAAAAACAAGTACCTTTAAGTTTGGCTTTTCTTTGAGAGTAAACCCCCGACAAACTATACGAGTAAACGACAAAGGACACCCATGGCCTCTCGTCATCACTTTGCCATTGGCTTGAATCCAGATGTAGGAGCAGGGTACTGATAACTGAATCAACCACAGTACAAACCTTATCAAAGACCCTGTTTTCCAGCTACACCTAGAATAAAGCCAATGGATGTGATGTGCAGAGTAGGTATACTGGGAAATGTTTGGTTGGATGCACAAAGCTTTTATGAAACACGTCATGATGACAGACAAGCCATCTTGCATGTCTGACAACACCATCTTTGAGACCCTTAGGAGACACTTCAAAGAATTTAACCTTTGTATATAGAATAACTTGGTCATTACAAGCCCAAACCTTGCTGAGAGTTTTACATAGACTATACCACCAGAACAGAGTGATACTTTTATCAAGGACCAAGAATGGAAAGAAGGAATATCAGACAGACCACATGGACTCAAGATAATCGTAAAAGCAAAGCATGGATTGCAGTGGTTGAGAGTGGTCACAATATCCCAAGAAATCATACAACAACATTAGTACCCATTTTTTACATTCACAGCAATATTCAAAAAAAAAAAAAAAAAAAAGAAAAAAAAAAAAAGCATAAGCCCATAAACTCATACCGATTGGTTTATTCTTTCCATTGTTGGGGCTCATTGTTTGAAAGGCTCCTCCTGTAATTTACAGCAGAAGAGAATCCTGCTTTGGGTTATCGGCTCCTTGCAGTGTACTTCAAAAGAGGTGTGCATTGATTCTTTTTGCTAAGGGTCTCCTGTTCAAGGTGTCTTTGGCTTATGACGGGGAGGTATGCATTCGTAGGTGGCTAATGAGGTTACGCTGCTGGGTAAATTTGCCCCCACATAGCTGACATTCGTACGGCTTCTCACCTGAGTGAACCCGCATGTGCTCCGTGAGCCGGTACTGGCGGGTAAAGCGCATGCCGCACTCCTCGCAGGCAAAGGGCTTCAGCCCCAGGTGGCTACGCATGTGGCGCGTCATGGTGCCGCGTTGGGTGAACATCTTGCCACAGATGTTGCAGGGGAAGGGACGGGTGAGCCAGTGGGTCTTCTCGTGTTGACGAAGAGTGGCCGGATCTTTGTAGGTCTTGTTGCAGACCGAGCAGCTGAAGCGACGCGACTCGGGGCCGTGGACATGGGTTATTTGCGAAGACAAGTCTTCTGCTTCTACTTCATCTTCCTTTGGATAAGAATCATCATCCTCCTCTTTGATGTACAACTCTTCCTCTGTATGGGTCTCCACATGGGCGTTCAGCTCCTCAGAGCTCGGGAAGCCTTTACCACAGGGAATGCAAACATAAAGGTTGTCACCGAGTGCAGGCTCAAAGCCTTCCTGGCGGTAGACGTAATTGGTGCTATTCCGCCCACCTTCGCTCTCGCTCTGTCCGCTCTCTTCACTTTGCTCCTGACCATTCTCTAAACCTTCCTCTTCATCTTTACACTGGTAGGATACTTCGGAGTTGCCTTTTCCTCCACCAGGGAGCCTCTCCCCAGCCACGTTCAATCTTTTGGCGACTCCGTTGGGTAAAGCTCCACGTTCCGCATCTTCGACCTTTTTGCTTTCGCTCTTGGTTTGCCGCCTCTGCCGGGCAACCTGCCGGGAGCTTTTATGCTGGTCAACTTCTGGAGGTGGTTGACTCTCTTCGCATTCTCCTCCACCCAGCTCCATGGGCTCTCCAGCGGTGAGGTTTGGCGTGTTGGTGTTCTCATCAAATGAGGCACTGTTGGCTGTGGATTCTGAGGCAGACTGAGGTGATTCTTGTGGGATGCTGCTGGGACTGACTTCTTCAGTGGCTGTGCTCCCTGAGGGGCTTTTCTTGGAAAGGTCTAGGCCAAGTTCTTGCATGCCACAACTGCCGTTGCTTCCGTTCTTACTCGTTGAGGGACTGAGCGAATTCACCGAGGTGGCACAGTGGGCGTTTCTCCCAAACATCTCATCCTCAGACAAGTCATCTTTGAGTAGCTCCTCATGCCTCTTTGTCTTCTCACTGTCTTTTAACCCTGACATTTGGTTTGGAGTTACAGGTGTAGAGGACAGCCTTTGGTTCCTAGAAGTTCTTCCATTGGTAGGGGTGGTGGGTTTATTAAGAAGGGATCTCCCGTTACGCTTGAGCTTCTTTCTGCAGAGAGCAGCCAAGTCGTGAAGTTGGAGGTAGCTTGCTGCCGTTAGAAGGGCATTGAAATTGTGGTCACTGAACTGATCAGACGACAAAAGCTTGCCAGTGTAAATGAAGTCTAGAACCTGCCGGAAAACCGACGGGTTGACCATGTCCGTATCGAGGTTAATCAAGTTGTCATGAAGGATAAGAGATTTGAAATAGATACTGCTGGCTGCCAGGATGTTCTTGTGTGCCCGAAAAAGGGCATTTTCTACTACTATGATCACATCACACAGATAACCTTTGGCTCTTTGTTGGTTTAGCTGCAGCAGCAATTGTTTGGCATGATTTGGCAATTCCATTTCCAACTTCTTTTTCTTCACCTATGAAACCTAAAAAATAAAAAAAAATAAAAAAAAGTCAGTCATTGTCAAGGGAAAAAAAAAAAACATTCAGTTCTACAGCAAACACTCTTAGCAAAAACATGTTTGGTTATCTGTCACTTGGCTGGTTTTCTGACCCATGTTGACATATTTACAATTGGGTGTGGTATATTGAAGCACTTGTCCCTTATTTTTAAATAGCCAATAGTTAAGTCACAGCTTGCTGGTCAGTCACAGGGGGAGAATACCTTTCCCCTGCGACTGACCAGCAAGCTGTGACATTCTAGAATGCATCTGATTGGACAAAATCCTGTGCAGTGCAACACAAGTCACAACTAATTTTGGTTAACTCTACTAACAAAGAATAGTAGTAAATATTAAATATATATAGCTGCTAAAAGTAAATTGTCAATATTTCAGAACACTAGCATACAGATAAGCTTGAAGCGAACAAACATTTAATAAAAGCCACAAAACTCTTGTGACCAATCCATTCCACATCACCAGATAATACATTCAGGGTCTTAAATGAACTCTAGAAATTCTAAGCCAATTCAAACTATTAAGCACAAATCCAGACCACAGCACCTATGGTATCTGCCGTCAAAGCATGCTTGTGGAGAAAGCATATAGTATGCATAAGCTGGCATCTTATTCTTTAAGTGTGTACAAATTCTCAACTTTCAGCTAAAAGCAGAGAAGGGATAAAAGGCCTGAACAGTAACACAATTTCTTTTCTTCTGAGGGCGTCCACTATGGCTTAACGTCCCTGCCAGCAGTCATTAATGCCAGCCTCCAGGGTCAGTCCTTTTGTTGTGATATGGGGGTTGGGTGAAAAAGGCTAGTGGACGTCAGCGATGGGCCTGTGTGACAGACAGCTTGAAACCTGAGCTGGTATATCACCAAGGGTGTGGTGGGAAACAGGTAAACCAGCACCCTTTCCACAGGATGAACAGGCCCCGGCTTGCAGCAGAATCTTTGTAATGCAGCAAAGAAGGTTTCTGGCACTCAGACCAACCGAGACTGGCGTGTCAAAAACAGAATTATCTTTGCACAATGCCCAAACACATTTTCACATTTCACCACATATGTGATTATTCAATGCCTTGTTTATGAACAATTAACGACCAAAATTAGCAAGGCTGGAGTACCCGTCCCTGAGGAACACCCAATTGAAAAATTTTTTTTTTTTACTGGATTATTGTAAAAGCTTATCCTTGCATATTTGAGTCAATAAAATCCATTATAATACTGATTTAAATGAAAAATAACTAAAAATAACTACTTCTGAAACCCACAAAATTGGGGGGAAACATATGTTTATAAACCATGCTGAATATTTATCAGTTGTTCCAGTGAATTCAGTCTAACACAGATTAACTATTTATAGCCAATTCATGATGGCAATGTACAACCAAGCCAAAACCAATAATGGAGACAGGAAACCAGTCAGTCAGCAGAATTTCAGTCAGCAGAGTTCAAGACTGCTTAAAGCAGACTAATGATTACTCAGGAAAGTTTGATAAAATATATATGGAGTGAATTTCACTGGATATTTAATTCCCACCAATGTATCAATGTAGTGCATTAAAAAGGGCAAAAATGCAATGAAACAGCTTTAAAATTACCAAATTAAATATGAATTATCAAATAATAATCAAGAATGCACAAAAAATGAAAGGACAAATTGTTTAGTATTCAGCCATTTTTTACTGCATTATAAAGGGAAAATATGGCTTCTCTAATATCTCAATTTACTTGTCACAATAAAAACCAGTATGCCCAGCCCTAAAACTATCATATTTGTATGATATCAGTACCATCTCTCATGTTATTTATAGGCCTCAAGTACAGTGGTACAGTTAAAGAACTGCCTAAATAACAATAAACCACAACAGTAAGGGCAAACTTTGATATCATCCAAAACCCACTGCCCAAAACACAAAAGACAACAGACGTTTGAGAAACACATTTATCTAGAAGTTGCACACAAGTCTTGATAAGATGCTGCTGGTCTTTCAATTGCTTTGCCGACATTCCGACCTCTCCTCAAAAACCAGCAGTCCCATCCCAGAGATTAAACAACTACTCTAATCAGATAGATTGCTGCCTGAAAAAAGTCAAAGTGCAAAAGGGGCCAGTAACAACATGGGTAAACAAGTCTGGCAAGGACTGCGCTCAACCTCATAAACAAGCTTATCCGGTGGCACGGACCCCTGGGGCCCGATTTTATTGTCTTAATGCCATAAAAACACAGAGAGCACTTTTGCTCTTATGAAAGAGGGCATTGGCGAAACAAAACATTATTCATGAGATGCATCCACACATAATATCTACCCTACAGCAAATTTTTAAAAACAAAAAACTGTAAACATAATACATTTTGAAAGTGCCAAAACGTTTCGGTGAAGATTCAAGGTGACTAAAAACTCTAAAACACTAAAATCACCAAGAACACTGATGCAAGTTTGGTTTTAATAACATCAGGTGGGTTAACTTGATAAGAGACACTTCCATAGGTGCCTACATTAAGATCTAAGTGCTTACTGTAACCAACCACCAGGCTCGAGACCCGGGCCAACCTAGAAGCCAAGCAAACCTGATCCAAATAATCTGATGAATGACCTCAACTAAGAGATAACACAATATCACTTATCTGAAGAATTTAAGGCGCTCGTTCACTGCCTGTGTGCATTTCATTCAATGTTACGCCCTATTTTACAAAAAGAGTATTATTTTTTTATTTACAAAAAAAAAAAAAAAAAAACCGCATAAAACCTTCCTAATGATGACGACAAACAAGCTGTTGGCTCTATTTTACTGTATTCAACTATTTTTAGGTCTGTAATCTGACAAAATTTTAAAATGGATATTATTCAGCAAAATTGCTTCAAAGTTGCTTGAGAGTGAGATTAAGAACGATTTTTATTTGAAATAACGTGCAGCAATGAATCATGCACGATAAGACCAGAAACATGTATTAAATCAATTCTTACAAAAAGTCAACTTGCATTGTGTTTACACTATTGATCATTTTGAATAATGCCATACAATTGGAGAAGTGGAGAACATTTCTTGTGTATTTTTTGGCACCCGTTGCTGTATTTTGTGGATAAACCAAAAGTGCATCAGGGTTCACATGCATGTCATTGTGGGCTGGGCTAAACTCACTACTGACTAAAATTGTGAACAAACACATTCTCACAAACCTGTTTCAAATGCCCTCTATACAAAATTTCAGTGCATTTCACACTTTTACATAAAACAATCACTGAAAACCAAACAGAAGATCACAACACATTAAATCCTCAATATAACATATATGAGCAGCTATTGAAACCAAGAATTAGGGAAATCTGAGGCAAAACCAACCACTCAACCAGATTGGGCAACCCTGGAATAACCCTCAATAGATAAATCACATTCACATTCGTCAACATCTCTACACAATCATGTCTGTTTTGCCCAAGAAGTGGTTAAAAGGTTTCAGGTTAAAAGGATAGTCAATAAACATGCCAAGCATGTTAGGCAAGATTTCAGACATGGGTAGTGCCTTAAAGCAACATGCGTACAATGCATGCATTATACACACATCTAAACTGGCCTAAAAGGTTTAAACTTAATTACATAGAGGCTATTAACCTATATTCTGGTAAAGAATCGAAATGGACTCAAGTTGAATAATTTCAATCAACCAACAAACAAGGTTACCACCATTTTCCTGTTAAAAACCATGAGGGGCTTTGAAGAATAACAACAAGTCAAACATACTTCATCATTATTACCCAACCAGACAAGACTAGTACAGGTGGAATGACTAGATGAACAGATAAAGCTGTCAAAAACATCATAAATTTCATGACAAAATGGAGGAAAAGTGCTCCTTTGAAAGCCAAACCAATACGCAAACAAACAAACCTGGGTGTGAAAAGGCAAACCCACATCACAATTCACAATCTTACCAATGATAATGGCTCTAAATAAACTGTCTTCAAGTGCCGTCCCCGCCCCATTCACTCAATAGATCGGATCATCTGCATTATTCAAAGCAGAAACCAAGGGCTGCCTTTCATAATAGTATTGATTAGATCTTAACACGAATGCCACTACATCTGTTAAACACATCTTTTATTCTCGTTTTCTCTGACCTTTGTAGAGGACAGCAAAACAATCACGACAGACAGGGCCAGTTCGAGCTCGCAGAGAAGCGTTTGGACACAGCCTCTACAATTTGAAGATAAGCCTCACTGGACCATGGACCTAAACACTAGCGCCTGGTTTGCATCTGCAGGCTTGCTTACCTTGAAAACATTCATCACGACAGCATGGACAAGAGACATATCAGGGACAAGTTTTATGTGCCCGTTTTAAACAAAATCACAATATCATTGGTTAAAAAGTTCTTATACGTCTCATTCGAGCAAACTGTCACCCAGAAAGGGAGTTGCTTTAATGGTGTGGCACTGATCTAAACCACCACCACCAACCACTGTAAAACAAGCCCCCCTCCCCCAGCCCATTAAAATGGATGAGATTAAAAGGGTCCTTCAAGCACTCCTCAAGATATACAAGTAAAATAATTTAATATAACATTCATGCATCATTGGAATAACAACCACAAAAGCACTTTAGAACCTCAGACGCACTTCATAATGCAAAACAAATACAACTATTTCCCTCATAAAGAGAGATCTACATACATGCATGTCAAGATACAAACAATAACAACCTAAAAATCTTCATTGGGATATCAGTAAGAAACCAAAACTACAGTGGCAATGGTGACCTGTCACAACACTTAAAATATACATATAAACTGAAACACAAAACCACTATGCTGGGCAAAAAGTGTCTCACATGGATCATTATTGCAAAAGAAACCAACTCAATTACTCCACCAGCCTTGCTTCATCATCATTATACACAGTCATGATGATCCCAATGTACATGCACACAAACACAGCAGACAAGACTCGACAGATACCAACATAAATCAGGTTTCCACTTATTTTGTCTACTAATAAATTACGATTTGCATTCATGCATTTAGTGAAACAAACACGGATAACCTAAAATGTTCATTCTGACATCTAAATGCACACATATTACATGATAAGAGCACTATAAATTTTTAATGCATGCATTAACAATGCACAAATATTCCATATGAGCATTATACATGTAAAAAAGGTAAAACACACACTGAGGGAGGGGTGAAACAGGAATGCTGTCCACATAAAGGGCCACTGATCGGGTTTTGCCATCAAGGTGAAGACTGATGATTTTTACTAAAGTATAAAGATGCAGTATACACCTAAATCATGTCTTAAAGGTTTTGCCTTTGGCTCGAGCTTGAGCAGTGCTGAAACAGGTATAAGGCTTTTGGATAAAACACACATATCTGCCTCTGCCAGGCTACGCTCGCGCCGTGTGTGCATTAAAAGCCCAGTGGGCACGCGATAAGAGCAGTATGCTGGAGGAATCAGTGTTTCTTTAAAAAAATAAAACAAAACAAGAAACCCCTCACAAACCCATTCAAATCGCAGGTATGTTTCGCTCACAACAAGAAACCACACGCGAATGCAATAATAAAGTATCTTTACCTTAAAGCATCGACAGAAGCTCTTCAAACAGTCATTCTGTTTTCACATCTCACAGCTTTCCGAGCGCCATCTTGCCTGCAAGCTTGTGTGACGTGAGAAATCCTCACCCCTGACCCAAATTTGAATAAGAGGCAGTAAAGAGAGGGGGAGAGAGAGGGTAAATGCCCTGCCTCTGCCAGCCACACACTCTCATTTGCCTAAACAGCCCAAGGCTGCTGAAATGGTGTAACGTGCCATGACCTGCCACTGCTGCTGCCAGATTTGCAATCCAAATGCTCCTGCGGGACTCTGGCACGCGTATCTTCATGTTGTAGAGCTGCTGTCATTTTACTATAATACTTTTACTACACGGAATATTTGCACTTTGACAAATTCATTTGTTACACTGCAGGACTAAGTGAACTGAAGATCAATTAAAATGTGGTTAAACTACTTAAAATCTACAGCATCTAAAATACACGTATGCATTTATATTGGAAAGAGACATTATAATATGATTTGTCAGCATGCATGGGTTATGTATATATTGTGTATGAGACATTATTGTAAGGAAAAGTCAGTGTTGTTACTCTAAATGTTATTAATTTCTAAATCCCATATCAACCTGAGCAGTTGAACAATACAAGGATAGACATGAAACTGCACTTTTAATTTTTTCAAATAAACTATATAAAAATGCATAATTTATTCTTAAACTGACTGAATTTAATGTTAAATCCACTATTTTATCATTGTAAAAAAAAATAAAAATAAAAATAAAAAGTCAGTTACCTGACTGAGTTCATTGAAATTAAAAATTTGAGTTCATACAATGAAGACGATTGATTTAATTAACAGAAACTCAAAATATTTTGTTATCTGAACCACATTAATTATCTAAGTTGATTTGACAAGAAAAAATGTTGTGATTTCAAATCATAACAATAATGTTTTACAGTGTATAGTCATTAAAGACTGATTTTAAGTTATAATAGGATGTAATAAACTATTGTCATACAATTGCAAAATTAAAAAATTATATTCAAGTGTGTTCATTACTTTATATGTAAATATATTAGGCCTATATTGTGATATATTAAAGGGCTAAGTGAACTGAAGATCAATTAAAAAAGGTGGTTAAATTTGCATCTAAAATACACATATACATTTATATTGGAATGCTGAAAGAGACATTATAATATGATTTGTCAGCATGCATGGGTTATGCATATATTGTGCATGAGACATTATAGTAAGGAAAAATATGCAACTTATGTCAGTGTTGTTGTGTAAGTTATTTTAAATGTTGTTAATATCAGCATATCAGCCTTGAGCAGTTGAACAATACAAGGATAGACATGAAACTGCACTTTTAATTCTTTCATATAATCAATATAAAAATTGCATAATTTATTCTTGAACTGACCAAATTTAATTTTAAATCCACTACTTTATCACTGTAAAAACTGATGGTTTAACTTAAAAAAAGTCAGTTACCTGACTGAGTTCATTGAAATTAAAAACATTTAGTTCATACAATAAAGGTGATTGATTTCATCAACAGAAACTCAAAATATTTTGTTATCTGAACCACATTAATTATCACGAAAGAAAAAATGTTGTGATAACAAATCATAAAAATAGTTTTTTACAGTCTATAGTCATGTATTAAAAACTGATTTTAAGTTATATTAGGAAGTAATTAACTATTGTCATACAATTGCATAAATTAAAAAGTTATATTCAAGTGTGTTCATTACTTCATATGTAAATATATTCGCCCTATATTGTGGTATATTAAAGGGTTAGTTCACCCAAAAATGAAAATAATATCATTTATTACTCACCCTCATGTCATTCTACTAAAACACAAAATAAGATATTTTTGATGAAATCCGATGGCTCAGTGAGGTTTGCATTTAAAACTCTCAAGGTCCACAAAGGTACTAAAAAACATATTTAAATCAGTTCATATGAGCTCAGTGGTTCAATATTAATATTATAAAACGACAAGAAGACATTTTGTGCGCCAACAAAAAAAAATAACGACTTTTCAACAATATCTATATGGGCTGATTTCAAAACGCTGTTTCATGAAGCTTCTGAGCTTTATGAATCTTTTGTTTTGAATCATTGATTCGGATCTCCTATCAAACGGCTAAACTGCTGAAATCACGTGACTTTGGCGCTCCGATTCACTGATTCGATTCGTAATGCTCCAAAGCAGTGTGTTTTGAAATCGGCCCATATAAATATTGTTAAAAAGTCATTATTTTGTTTTTTTGGCGCACAAAAAGTACTCTTGTCGCTTTATAATATTAAGATTGAAACACTGAACTCACATGAACTGATTTGTTTTTAGTACCTGAGAGTTTGAATGGCATTGCTCTCAATGCAACCTCACTGAGCCATCAAATTTAATCAAAAATATCTTAATTTGTGTTCTGAAGATGAACAAAGGTCTTACAGGTGTGGAACGACATGAGGGTGAGTAATTCATTACACTAATTTTGGATTACCTTACCTACAATACATTTTAGAAAATATCTTAATTCAAATATCTTTAAAAAATATCATAAAAGTATATAATTTGAATAAATAATTCAAATAATTGTTATATTCATCATGTTCTTTTTCCATGTTTTCTTTAATTTGGTTATGCTTGAATAGTTTTTAAATCAAAACTTTGATTATAATTTCATAACTTTAATTGAAGCCACATTTTTTTGTTGTTATTGCATATTCTGCTGCTTTGATCAAGAACAACAGGTCTATACGTGAACGTTCTCTGGTGTTACAGCAGGTGGAACTAGGTTAAAAATGATGAGCTATAGAAAGTACTATAGAAATGGGAAGTATAGATGTAAAGAGAAGGAAATATGTGCAACTACAAGGCTAAAAATTCCACTTTACTCTCTATTTCTTCTTTCATATTTCAGTTTTTCCATTACATATAGGCTACTTCAGTAAACAGACATGAGTAGCCTTATTGTGATCCAAAATTTGTGTTTGGGTCAGAATGTGTAGCACTAAAATGCTCGTCCACCCTCTAGTGGACTCGTTTTGGATTGCTTTCTTTCTTATAGGCTATTAAAGTAGATTCTACTTAAGAATATGAAAAATATTTATCTCTATATATAACATATATAGACAGGTAATGATATTTATAACATTTAGAATCGTTGTCATCTAAACAACTGTGTATTTTTCAGTTAACATAAGGTACGCACTTGTAAAAAAAAGTGTTCACGTGCTCGTGATTACAACTTGTAAACTGGGAGTTTTCAGAGAGCTCCTACTTGTACCACGTGACCGCTGTACCATTCATTTAGGCGTTGATAGTATCGTCATCTAGTTTTGTTTTTATTTTGTGTATCTTTTCTACAGTTGTACTGCTGAATGTATGTCAGATAAGATAATATGCTTATAAAACGAATTAGATTGTAACCATCATGAGGATATAAATGTTTATTAATTTATTCAAATGTATATTTATTAAAGTTTCTTATTTGTTTTAATCCTTAAAGCAGCTAAACCCTGCACCATATACTGATTAATTTTTTTTTTTTAATAATTACTTTGAACTGACTGAAGCGAATTCAACGAGCTTTGCATTGTGGGTACAAGCAAATCCAAGATGGCGGCGAGCAGGCGACTGCATAAGGTAAATATTCCTAAAAATCTACTTTTATGCATACTTGATACAGATTTTACTCGTTTTACCAACGTAAACACAAATATCACGAACTTGAATCGTTGTTCGTCGGAAAGCTGAAACTTTAGAGCACTCTGGTGTGAAATGTGATGAGGATGATGAGGAAGAAGCTAACGAGCTTAGCTGTAGTTCGAATATACACTTAAAATTAAAATAAACAGTCAAATAAAGCGCATGTGAAATAAACAGTGTTCTGGACGAGTCTAATTTATGATGTGGATCAGAATAAACTTTTGCACGTCGAATAAAGAATGTTTTCGTTGACAGAGGATGTTAGTTTAATAGATAAGCTAGAAACTTCCTTAACGGTAAGTTTATCAACTACGAACAAGTCACGAATTATGACCGAATTAGAATATAACGATAAATAAATCGTTTAATATGACAGACGAAGTTTTCTGGGCGGTCTTAATGTTTAATTTATGATGCAATGAGGAAAAGAAACAGGAAGTATGTCTGTCGTCTTTGTTTAAATCGTTTATAATTGACTAAATCTGCTTGAGATTGATGACACTTTGATAAATATATGATCTCTTTCATTTTTATTGATTTATAATCATATTTCATACTCTTAGGCTTTGCAGCCTGTTAAATGTGCAAGAACAATTCTCAGTATTTTGCCCAAATCCGTGCCATTTTAACAGATTTAAATGAAAGTAACTTGAATTTTTACAATGTAAATGCAACTATAGAGTTGTGATTTGTGTATTACAATTGCGCACATGACCACAGCGAAACCGAAAGTATCTTGTTCTCACTTTATGGTTTCTCAAATCTCTCAACGATTCGAGAAGTAAGTGTCAGGTTTCTTCATAGTGTCAACGCAACTGGATCATATTCTATGTTTTACAGGAACTTGATGAAATTCGCAAGTCTGGAATGAAAAATTTCCGCAACATTCAGGTGGACGAGTCCAACATTCTGACCTGGCAAGGACTCATTGTTCCTGTAAGTCTGAAAGCATCTCATAGGTTTTAATACTGCAAATGTGTTTCTCTAAAATTACTAAAGGTGTCATCACTGCCGTCCCTTTAGTATCCAATCAGAAAAGCTCTCTGTATTGAATCATTTTGAATCATGTGCCCCGTTTTGTTTTTCAGGACAACCCTCCATACGATAAAGGTGCATTCCGGATTGAGATCACATTCCCTGCAGAATACCCTTTTAAACCTCCGAAGATCACATTTAAAACAAAGATCTATCACCCGAACATCGATGAGAAGGGTCAGGTGTGCCTGCCAGTTATAAGTGCTGAGAACTGGAAACCCGCAACCAAAACTGACCAAGGTACGGCACGTCACTACGCCTTAAGACTTTCATTCATCTAAGGAACACAAATGAAGATCTTTTTAATGAAATCTAAGATGTCCCTCCATTAACAAGCTACGCAACTACCATTTTCTAGCCCCAGAAAGGTAGAAAAGACATCATTAAAGTAATCCATGTGACTCCAGTGGTTTAACCTCGGTTTTATGAAGCGACAAGAGTGCCTTGTTTGTGCAAAAAAATCATTTATTTACCCCTTTATTTTAGAGATGCACTGATGTGTCGGCTGATAAAAGCTATTGTTTAAAGCTGATTGTTTAAAAACGTCTGATTATCAATGCTGATTATATAGTGTTAATCAAAGTAGTGTTTAGTATGCAACTCATACATACTGTGTGTGAAGAAAATCACTCATGTTGAATTTTAACGCATTAACAGTTTAAAAATAGTGACTCTTTTTGATCCTATTACCCGTTGTTCAAGCCAGGGTTGCCAGGTTTGCATTTTTATTTTTTGCTACATCAAATATTATTTGTTGCACCTCCCATCCAATAATCACAAAAAGCTTTGTTACTTCTGATAAGAATAAATTTTGACACTCTTAAATGTGACGTGTCAGATCACTGTAGTGGCTCAGTTCAGGCGGCAGCACGGATTGAGTCTTTTCTTCTTCTTCAATACAAGTTATATCTCGAAAAACATGCATGAACATCAAAGGTATATTGAAAGTTATATATAGCCTAGTACAACTTACCGTAATTTATCATGTCTCATGTAATCACTTTTATTTGTGTTTCAACCGCAGAAAGACGTCAATAAAACAGCTTGTGAACAATGTCACATCATGTCACATTTACTTCAGGAATGTTTTCCAATGTTCACAGTTCCTTAGCTATCTGTATATAAAAAACACTAGAGAGGAGCCTATTTACTGTTAATTATATGTGTGTAAATTTGCCATGAAGACAACAAGTGCTTATGAAAACTACCTTTTGTGATACTAATACAAACATTTCAGTTTTTATTTGAGTGTAATTATCTGAAAATAAACAGCAGCTGAATTTAAAACTTCTGCTGTTAATTGTAACCTTTAATATTGTACTGTACCAAATGAGAGGGTTCGCTGTATAGTTTGCAACATTATTTGGGAGAGATTTTTTTTCCTTAAGAAAAACTAAACTATCCGGTATTGCCATCGGCTGATATCATTCTGAATATGGTATCGGCAGAGAAATTTAGTATCGGTGCACCTCTACTTTCTTTACAAAGAATTAATCTCCAATGCACGTTTACTTAACACCATCCGCTCTTGTGTCAACACATGCATGTGTAATGGTGCTCTCGTGCGCAAGTCTGCTCAGATGGTCTTATTATTGGGAGATACGAGGGTCCGTGGCTCTACCATTGGAGAAAGTGCAACGGTTAATGTGGATCACTGATTCGTACCTGTAGAGCAATTGTCCTTGATGTCTCTTATAAAATGCATTTTTTTCGGTGTAAACTCTAAAAATAGATCAATCAAAAACAAATGTTAAAGAGCAAACGTGGAAGATTCATTAAATAAGCTATTTCCTCACAAAAGCATTTTATTTAGTGTAGTGAAGCCTCTCCTCCATTGACATCCATTAAAAAAACCTGCTTCTTGTCTTCTTCCCTGCGCTTCAACACAACACGGATGCGTTACACGAACATGCGTTAGAGATTGATATTTTGTACATAAAGTGGTAAATTATGTTTTTTTGCCCAAACTAAGCACTCGCGTCACTTCATAAAATTGAGGTTAAACCACTGGACTCACATGGATTACTTTAATGATGTCATAACTAGGGTTGCAACTAACAATTATTTTTATAATTGATTAGTTGGCAGATTATTTCTTCGATTAATAGGATAAAAGCCCAATTTTCTTTTCTTGTTTTTTTTTCTTTCCTTTTTTTAAATTTTATTGACAACACACTATTCCACATCATGCCCAATGCTGTCCTTCAAACAAACACGCCAAATGAATGCTATGAAAACATATAATGAATATTATATATGAATGTCTTACATTTGTATTCAATTATATGCTGTTATCCCATTACAGTTACTATTCTCATAAAATACTTGAATGAAATATTGACTTTTAAACCTAAATGTAACTTGACATCCAACAACAGATATTTCATCAAAATTAATATTTTTGCACTAAATTTTAATTGTCTCCCTCTCTAATGCATCCTGTCTGTTTCAGTAAATTCTGAAGTTTAACACAGACTTGTCAGGACAAGCCTTCATACAAAATTGAAACACTTGTGTAACACAGATACGGATAAGAAAGTGAAAAAAAAAAAATTACACTAATGCATTAGCTTGAAGCTTAAAATAAAGTATTGTCATGTGTTGGGCATCGTTTGGATCACATAACTTTCGCGCAGCAGTTTCCTCTATTTTTGCATGCATTTTGTCTATAGAAATGCATTATTCAGTGCTGTAATTTGACCCAACTGGCGGAAGTTTTCCGTGCATGGTGGGTAGATGGAACTAATCGATAATGACGTTCATTGTCTATGATTTTCATTATTGATTATTATCGATTAGTTGTTGCAGCTCTAGTCTTTACTGTCTTTCTGCGGCTTTAAGGTGGTAGTTGCGTAGCCTGTCAATGGAGCAACTGAAAGCTCTCAGATTTCATTAAAAAGATCTTCATTTGTGTTCAAAAGATGAACAAAAGTCCTACGGGTTTGAAGTGACGTGGGTAAGTAATTAATAACAGAATTTTCATAAAAAAATATTTTTAAAAATGTGCATAAAAATATATTTTTTTGCCCTCTTTAACCAGTAATCCAGTCTCTCATCGCCCTCGTCAACGACCCCCAACCAGAACACCCGTTGAGGGCCGACCTAGCGGAGGAATATTCAAAAGACCGTAAAAAATTCTTTAAGAATGCAGAAGAGTTTACAAAGAAACACGGTGAGAAGCGGCCAGTGGACTGATATCGCATGGGCGCGTTTCCCATGTTTCTGCTTTGCCCACTCCTCCAAAACCGTTTCCCCCAATCCGAGTCCCCGCCAGTCCGCCCTCACTCTCGGTCACCCGTGGATCCAGCGTCCAGCATCCCAGCCGCATTTCACCTTCGACAGAAAGACCCGAGACTTCTCAGCCTCTGGGTGTTGAAGTATGTTGAAATTGTGATCAGGGGAACATGCAAATGAGAACTTGATAAAAGTGGTGAGATTTGGGGGTGGGGAAGGACGGGGGCAAAAGGTTGTTCCTTTTAATTTGTTCTTAAATTGCACAGAGATGTGTTCAGGTCATGTAATCTGCTGTGTGATAAATCTTGACCGTTTTCATAGCAGAATACTACGGTGAACCAGAGTATAATGTTAAGTCTTTCACTTTCACATTTATGACATTGAGGAAAACAAATCCAATAGTTCATTGAATGAAAACACATAATACGTCAAAGGTGTGTGGCAAATGTTTCTTTTATATTTCTCTCTCATCTCTGTAATTGTTTTTATTTTTTTCTTAGGTTGCACTGTTTTCTGTGGAATAAGATTTCATGTTCGTCATAATCTCAGTTTGTAACTCATTGAATCACCAACTAGTCACTGTCACCAATATAATGTTTATGATGTCATAAAAAGTAAAGCAAAAATGACTTTGTGTCTGGCTGAATGTCATATATCTCTAAACCTTTCTTGGAAACACAAAAATTTAAAGTGAGATTGTCTTTTATAATGTCTGAAACTAAACAAGTATGATACTTCCTTTAACTACTTGTGAAGAAATCATATTAGGAATATAATACCTCTTTTCACTAGTTAACTGGCAGAAAATTAGGCAGGGTAAGGTTAACATAAGGTTAACAGGGTAAGGTTAACATAGTACTTATGTAGTACTACTGCTTACAAAAAATTACTAATGAGTACTATTTTGTAAAGGTTTAAGGAAGCTTTTTTTGTGTGTGTGTGTGTATGATATTAATTTCGAAAATTACTGTAGAGTGTTTCTTAAAAAAAAAAAATACCCATACAGTTGGTCCAAAATTCACAACCTCTAGTATATCTAACGATGAAGCGCTTCATCATCATGACCATTAGGGGGCACCATTTGATATGTTTGATCTAGGAAGACGTGCTCGCTGAAATTAACCGCCAAATCACTGAAGAAAATCTGCTTAAAATATTGGATTAAGGATTTCAAGGTAAATGGGCCAATTTGTTCAATTTCCTTTAGAATATATTTATTTTCATAGACTACAGAGCAAGAAGTTTACTTGTGTTACCATAGTACTAATATGGTTATTGCGGACCTTAACTACAAAATTACTGGTAATTTGCCTCCACTTTAATCGAAAAAGAAGTCTAAAAACATGATACCATAAATTCTCAATAATGGTAGTCATACGTACAGCGTCACACACAGTATTCTTAAATTTTTTTTCAGGGCATATGTATATAATAACATTCATTACATAATTTAACCTATAATTGGCTGAATTTCAAAAGTGCTACATATTTTAACATTCTCCTGCTCAAAAAGTAAGTGGTGGAAAATGTTGTATTACTATCATCATTGGCTACAATATGGGGTTTGATTGCATGGACGTCTAAAAATACCCCTCTGTATTTTTTCAGTGGCCTCTACAGACAACATAGTAAACCCATTTTGTTGAAGCACAGACACATATTTACCCCCACCCCTAACCCGCTTTTCTCTTAAGTATAGAACCAAGATTAGCATTATTAAATACGTCACTAAGCAGCTCTAAATGGAGAAATTAGCCCCACTGGATTAGTCTAACGATGGGAGGCCAGTGTCTGGCGTTCAATTGATTACAGTTCAAACTATTGTGTAAAGAGGGTGCTGTCAAATGGACCTTTCAGCATTTTACAAATGTTGAAAGATTGTTTGGATTTTTATTGCATATAATAAGCAACTGGATGATTAAATAGACTTTGAGGTGGTGATGTTGTGTTAAGTCAGACCCCAGACTCATTAAGAAATCTTCAAGAAAAAGAGTCTTGGTTTGATTAGTATAGTGCATGAGCCATGTGTCTAGACATTGGGTTCCTAGAACCTTAGCTCAATGTTGTCGTGATAAACCCATTACTGTCTGTGTTAGCAGAGCAATTGTGTCGACATTGATAGTAACATCCTGCTGCTAAATACTTAAGAGTAAAAAGCTTCTGGCAGCAACATAAGATGAGTCTACCCTGCAAAGCAAGCAACGCCAACTAGAGCACCTGCTTTAGCAAAAGAAGCTATATACGCCGCTACCAAGTATATTGGCTTTGTTGATTGTAATAGCAGAGCTCTAGCAATTGCTTGCTGTGTGCACACGTCATGATGTTAGTGGTTGCAAAGAAATAAGAAAGCATTTGTAGTTTTAGGGTTCATTTTATTGAGCTTACTATACATATAAGACCTTCAGTTCTGGGATTGGTGGAAGGAGTGTCCATGTTTCTCTTTGCTGTACTGGATCCAGCCTTCATCAGAAGAGTGTTGCTTACTTCTTAAAATGTTGGATGGGTGCAGGGATCTTGATATCCTGGCCCTTCTCCAGCCTTTTCTCACACTCTACAAGGTAGTTGACACCATCAACGACCAGCTGCACCAGTTCCACCTGGCACAGAAAAGCAGAGTTACACCAGAATCTTATGCACATGTAACCGGTCTTGCTCAACCTGCTCCAAGCAGGATTCGAACTGGCATTGGAGGCAGGAGCGCTAACAAGAACACTAAAGACAGCAGTGTCTAGCAGGGGAGTGAGGTTTACACGCACAACTCTTACTGGCCTACATTACACTCACCCCCCCTAAACCTCACTTCTGTCCGGGTCACGGCACCAAATGTAACCGGTCCTACTCGACCTGCTCCAAGCAGGATTCAAACCGGCGTCTCCTGCATGGGAGGCAGGCATGCTAACAAGGATGCTAAAGACCGCAGCCTCCAGCGTCAGTCACTAGTGTGCCTCTTGAGGCCAGGGGAGTGAGGTTTACAGGCACAGCTCTTCCTGGCCTACATTACACATGTAAATCTCTATGTTGTTAACCCAATGGCTTGAATGACCTACCTCGGATTTGCCCAGGCGGTCAAGGTTTGAGATGTCAAAGGTGTCGCCCACCGCAGCTGTGTCCACGCCTCCAGTGCCACGCTTCTGCAGCCGCAAGTTATCCAGAATCTTGCCAAAACGAGGGTCCTACAGGCAATTGTTTTAATTAGACAGGTTTTCACCATTCAATACACTTTCCGAAAGATTTCACTATAAGATAAAGCTAATTACTGTTACCTTGCTGAGCTTTGGCAAGCGGACGTGTACACCAGCCCTGAGGCCAGTGCCCAGGTTGGATGGGCAGGTCAGTACGTAACCAAGACGTTCATTCCACATGAACTCCCAGCCTCGCTCCTGAATCAGTTGTTCCACCTGTTCAACAGAGAAGCAGCCAACAGATGAAAACCATTAACTTTACAGGACAATTTTACAGATGAGACAATCAAATATATACAACTCTAGAGCAGTCAGCTTGGTTAATGGACAAGTATGATGGTTTTACCTGTTTGAGTCCTCTGCAGAACCTCTCAAACACCCTTTTCATGTTGCCGCCCTTCTCCATGGAGATGACACGGGTGTGGTCTTCCTCATTGATCCATATTAAGAAGGTCTTCTCATTGTTATGCCTTGCAAATGATTGGATGTTTAGGAGACAAGAAGGAGCTCTTGCTCAAAACCAAAATGCCATGTAGGAACCATATAATGTATATGGGCGAATCACTGTCACTCATGCCAGTTAAGTTCTTCATGCTTTATGAAGTCAAGAGCCTCTTGCAATAGTGTTCCATGTCATGCATTCAATCTAACATTGAATTTAAGCTACCTATGAATACAGTTTATCTGAAGGTAGTTCTTTACTTGCAGGCAAATATTAGAATTTTTATATATTTCTTATGTGACTTCTTGTTAGCAACACAAATGGTGATCAAGTCATGCTAAGAACTTCGTAAAGCCATACCAGATGCCTCTTGCATCTGGCCAGTCACGGGCCATAAAGGCACAAGTCAACAAAGGGGACACAGGTTTGTCAAACAGGAAGTGGTCCTACAGAAGGATAAAAGGTAGACAAAGGTAGGTGGAACTAGAGAAGTAGAACAGAATAAGGGGAAAACCAGACGCTTGGAAATTCGCTTGAGTCAAATGTAACCTATAAAAAACTTGGAAAAGTTGGGATTGTTAGGGCTGTGCTACCATGTCTTCTTCTCTCTCACTCTAGCCTTACCAGATCCCACGAGCATCGGGCCAATCCCTGGCCATCCCAGATGCAGTGAGCAGAGGAGACACAGGCTTGTCAAAGAGAAAATGCTCCTAAGCCATGCCAGCATGAAAGGAAGAGTTCAGCATCATGATGTGTGGAAACTCCATTAAAACCAATCACATTATCAACCAAACACTTAACCTAGAACCCAGTCAGGACCAAAATATCCCATGAAAGAAAGAACTTTATGGAAGCAGCTCACATCGATAAGTGTCTGCTGCTCGGCTTCACTCATTTCAGTCAGGCTGTAGTAACGTCCAGAGAGGTCTCCTTTTAAGCCAGCCAAGGCCTGGACAACCACTCTTTCCACTTCACGCCGCTCAGAGCGGCTGCAGGCAGGGGGAAGACTGAGGCCACGGATGCTGCGGCCTGTGCGGACGCGGGAGGACAGGACGTAGTGTTCGTCAAATACGCCTGAATGGATCTGCAAGATAAAAAACAACCAGAATGAAAACAAAATCAAATGGAACTCTGAGAAACGTATTTTATATGAAGAGATAAAAACAGATGTGCACCTTGGAGGCATCCAGGTCAGTGGGATGCTTCATAGTCTTTGGGTCATAGCCATTGTGTCTATCCTTGATTACAGGATCAAAGATTTCAGCAAACACCTACAACAGAGAAGTCAAGGGTGTTGTCCCTCCTAAGTAGTTTGCAAGACATCAAGAGAGGAGAGGCAAAATCAGATCTTGTAGAAAAGACCAGCTTATACAATAATGAATTTGACTTGGCCAAGCTGGTTTATGTTGTTTAGAAGTGTTTTTTTTTGCTGGTCTGGCTAGCAGACCAACATAGGTGTACCTTTCACCAGCAAAACTTCCAATGAAGCTAGATAGCTGACCAACATAGCCATACCCTTCACCAACAAAATGTCTGCTGGAGCAGGATGACTAAGGAAGCCTGCTGGTTAAGAAGCCAGCATCCTAAATACAATGCATGCTGGTCTTTTCAGAAAGGGTTGAACAAATCTTCCTTTAGAAGAGAAGTATGAATGTATTGCTGTACCTCATAGCTCTCCTCGTCACCAGCGACCATCCCAACTGTCTTGATGAAGGGATGACCGGGGTTGTCCACACCAGTCTGAATGCACTGGTCAAGAGTCCAGTTGTTTGGGGTAACCCTGTCCCTCAGCTTGGCATAGATGGCAGGGGTCAGCGCACTGGCCATACAGTTGTTGTGTTTGCGAAGGTCAGGGAAGTCAGCACTGTTGAGGAACACAGTGTCACATCATAAGTCTTATTCTGTCTTTGACCCTGTGGAAGAAGTGACTCAGAGGAAAATTATGTACAAGATTTTTGGCAATAACCCTCATGGAATTCTTGTAGAAATGAGGAGTTTGATCAGCAGTAGAGTGAAGCAATCTTGATACCACAGGGCGTACTACAGAAGGTCATTTCAATCTACTGCTATAAGACTATTCAACTCATTCACTTTGTGCAGAGTAATGATATCAGTCATATCACGAGACTACACTAGTGTAGACTTTAGTACGGTAGTGGATTACTACCCGAAAGTCTATCCAGGATTATGTCAGTGTGGACTCAGATGATCGCAAAGCCTGAGAGTGGCATTTGGGGCAGATGGACTTCTTGTGAACTTGGCCTAAATCCAAAATCTATAGGACTGTGACAAGAGACTGACTGATCATAAACAGTTACTGCAGTTTCTCAGCTGACTGTTCAGGGTTTAGGGTGTTGGTCTTGGATCAACCTAAAAGACCAACTCGCTTCACAGTAGGTTCTTTCAAGAAACTTCAGTCTTGGACTGCTGATCTGATTTGATCTTTGGCATCTAATAGCGTGGAGTGTAAAAGAGGTAATGTGTGGGACAGGACATAAGCTACTTAAGTGTCATGTTCCCACCCATTTACCTTTCACTCAGTTAACGTGTGGCACTTCATCACACAGTACATCATGAGCTCTACGCCTGATCATATTTTTTTCCATTACAGAACAGGTGCAAGTTAACTCTGATGGAATAGAAACATACCGCACCCTTCTGGGTGCATTTGATGAATGTTAAAATCATATTAGCCTCTCATGCATTTTATTCAGACATGATTACTGAATTAGCGATGTGTCAATTGACAAATGGTAATCATAAAGCAAGCAAGAGTCTTGATATTTGCTATACACTCACTAGCTATATTCCATGCAGTATTATCAATGGGATGTAATTGAATTCACCACTCTAGTGCTTACCTGGGAGGGTATAGTTTCCTCCTCTGTTCTGCTGAAATGGCAGCACTGTCACTCAGTAGATAACCGGTTGCCACAGCACCAGCTCCAAGGCTCGCCATGAGCAAGCCAGTGGTGCGGCTCGACATCATCTTGGCGAATGAGCTTGCCATCTTCACACCGTTTTTTGTCAAAAAGTTCAGACGGGTCAGCACTGGTAGAACAGAATGGCAAGGTTTTCAGAATGATCATAGCAAAAAATGCTCCATTTCAGACTATAGCAATCAAACAAATATTGTGTTAGTTGACAGATGGTGCCCTTGGCTGAAAAGTGTCACCTGGTTTAAGATGGCAGCCTACTGACTGGTTACATCTCAAATCTTAAAGACTTGTCCTTTACCGGTTTTTAAAGGACAATTATGGAGAAACCTTTATAATGTTTCTGAGGATTTTCTTAAATATAGGGCATAGTTTAGTAGTCAAGCTAAACAGAATTTTGTCAATGAGAACCAAACAAAACTTCAGATTCATTTCAAATGCAACTCTACAGTTTGAAAACCTACAATTAACCACACTAAAGACAGTCCCCCAAATATTAAGTGCATTTGTCAATGAATATGGGTTTTTCTAATGCAGATTCTTAAACTTTAACATTTGGTGACATCATTGAAAAATCCAACCCTGTTGACACTACTGTCTAAAAGTGAAAGTGTTATTAATAGACTAGCAGACTACATGAAGTGTTTGGAACGAAGCCCCTACTGGCATCAGTCTATCCTGAGGCCTCGTGCTCAGCAGTGACATTCTGAACCGGTCACACAAGTGGATACAAGACCCAGCCAGAATCTGGCAGCCTGAACTCAGATCTACATAAAACAGCAAAACCATGAACACTCTGTGATACTTCTGAGCAGGTGGCCCGTCAGCACTTCACTGTGGTTTAAAGTCTATCTCTCGGCGGAGTTGTGGGGGATTATTAGGCTTTTAACCCAAGGATTAGTCTATAATGTTTGGAGAAAACCATTAAATAATAATCTAGTTGTTAGGGTTTGATAGCTATAGCTAGGTTATGGTATAATCTAGATGTCTGATAAACCTGGCATTGTACATTACGAATATTGTTGGCTCTTTGACAAATTGCTTTTGTAAGTCGCTTTGGATAAAAGCATCTGATACATGCATAAATGTAAATGTAAGATGCTACAACTACTGTATAATGTCCTTAAAGATGGCACAGTGATTCCACTAAATGCTTCTTGTGGAAATAGTAACCTGTGCCGTATGGGTATCTGCAATATATTTTACAAACAAGTTTTAAAATGAATCAAAAGTTCTATCAAATATGCACTGCAGTGCACTTTGTAAATATCCAAGCAAAAAAAAAAAAAGTTAATGGTTGGCTTTACCACATTGCACACGGCATTCTCAATATTTTCAGTTAAATGAAAAATGATATTAATGAAAACTATTTCTTACCAGCCAACGAAATTCCTTATTCTCAAACTTAGCTTTAGTTCACTCTGGATAAGGATCTACATTCAAGTGATTTTTATGATTAAGTAGTAGAAGAAAGTTTTACCTGTAGAGTCTCCTCTGTTACAGTAGGCTGTGTCAGGAAGCACACAGTCTGAGAGTGAAGCTGGCGGTCCTCCCAGGATATGGGATTAGAAGCCGACCTGATGGCCAATCCTCTTCCACGTAAGTGCCAGGTCATAACCCATGTCTGGCGTCCGGCTTGTCCTTGAGACCTGCTGCCATGGTCCAGCATTTTGCGCTATACACAGCCTCTTAAACAGAACCACTATCAGCTCTTTAAAACTTATCAGTTTTATATGGAAACATGGACTTCTACAGTACTTTCTTAAAATCTCAATCACAACTTTGAGATGCACAAGACAGCCAGAATTATAGATAAACACATTGATATATCTAATTGATCTTTTGAATGCATAATAGAAAACAAGCATACAGAAGATAAGACAAAAAAAGTTTTATTTCATAATTTACAGTTATGTCAATGGATAGGTGTACATTTATGTTAGTGATTGAAAAAAGACATGTATGTGAATTCAAATATGAAAAGAGGTAAAGACACTCCTTCTTGAAGTGTGCACGAGTCAACAACATTGTTTAAATAAAAACAACAACGCAGGGCTGCTTAAAGTTCTCAATGACTACGTTTTCCAGGTAGAAGTTAAAATAAACACATATATAACCAATTAAATAAACAGGGCACTGTACATATTCTGCTGAAACTATGTTTGAATTAATCAAAAAACAGTAATCTGTTTCTATTTATACAAAAACAGACTTAAAATGCACACTTAAAAGCATTTGTTTAAAAATTTAATTCTGACACGATACAGATGTGTAGAGTAAACTTTATGAAAAAACTGTATACTGGTTAATAAATCCCTGCTCAAGTTGAAATCAGCAATAAACGACATCTGCGTTCACCAAAAAGTACCATCTTTATGGATTGCCGTGTAAACACCATGAAACACATATATGGAAATAAATCAGTGCTAAAGTACCTTGGCATTACCATCACTGTATCATGGTCATTTTTAACAGTTTCATTAACTCTTTCCCCGCCATTGATGAGATTTTCCGTCATTTACGACACAACCTATCACAAGGGTTCTCAACTCTGGCTCTCGAGGTCCACTTTCCTGCAGAGTTTAGCTCCAACCTTGATCAAATCTAAATAGATACACAAAGACGGTGCACTCATGTTACTATGAATTGGAGAAAGTGCAACTCACAATATGGGAGAATAAGTCCCGCCTTCTAAATAAAAGAGCCAATTGGTAAAGTCAATAACACTGCAGCTGTCAACAGTCAGCGTTCTGAGATGTGCACATGTGCATTGGCTGGTTCAACCTGAAAAATTCAGTTTTTTGTCATGATTTGAGGGTTTAGAAGGAAAATTTATGGGTCAGCTGTTTCATTGGTGATTTCAATTATGAAATTTAATAATAAGCTTGGTGATTTTGATGTTTCCCCATTCAAAGAGGTAGGGGAGGTGTTTCAAAGATGGCCTCTGAGCAAAATGAGTTGCCTTAAAAGGACTTTGATCAAACTCACCGGCCTGTAACAGTAATCCTGAAGACCTTGATAAGCTTGTTCAGGCACGTTTGATTAAGGTTGGAGCAAAACTCTGCAGGAAAGTGGACTTTGAGGGCCAGAGTTGCGAACTCTTTCATTAGGGGGGCGTTATTATGGATCTTCTGAAATAGTACAGAATCTCCAGATCCAAAAAATAAGCACAAACAAGCAATAGAAGCATTGCTTACGCACATGTTAGCTAACGTGATCATCAAACATTCAAAACTGAATATCATTACCGAATGAAATGTTGAACCCATGAAGTGGAAACAAAACTTTGGGGGTGTTGATAGACTTGATCTACTCCATTTATATTTTGATCATTGTTCTAAATCCGTTATGAACAAAATCTTTGACAAAAACGAGATTTTCTCAGTTTTTTGTTCAAAATATTGCTTTTTTATGAAACACTCAGTCATACTCACAAAGCTAAGATAGGCTCTGTTCTTTCTTTTGATATATTGTATGTTCAGATATATACATACAACAAAATATTCTGGGGGCCATGAAAGATTTGTGAAAATGATCACAAAAACGTTGGCAGGGAAAGAGTTAAGTGTAGAATATACATAAATGCTTTGTTAATCCATAAGTTACAGACAAAAATTTAAAATATAATGAATGTTCTAAGATTACTGTATATTAAATACAGATTCATGCAAACACATGCCAAAAATATCAAATATTTCTACGAACAAAAACATGCTAAATGAGCAAATGCAGCCTCGTGGCAAAAATGCAACTGACCTGCTGTGTAAACGAATGATCCCTAACATTAACAACTGACAAATATTTCTTTTGGTAAACAGTAAAGGTGCTTGTTTGAGCTTCGACATTTCAGCAAACTCCAGATTAATGAACTGACATGATTGTCATACATATGGGCGGATTTTAATTGACGAGTGATTAAGAAACTTGCTTGTCAAAATAGGACCAGCGAACATCAATCACACACTTCAGCGACAATCATCTGCACACATACAAATATGATTCTCATTATACTAAAGGAATGATCAGAGTTTTAAAATGGATTTGATATTTTGCATTCAGGAAAAAACATTTCAAGAGATTATCAAATTGATATTAAAATGTATCATGCTAGAAATATGCACTCCAGAATATAATAACTGTACATAATATTTACAAAAAGGCACATTTATACCTGAGTTTACAGAAGAAAAAAATTCACAGTACAAAATTATATGCAATGAAGTAAATATATGGAAAGATTGACGTTTTTATAATGGACAGACTTTAGTTCAGATGGAAGTATTGATTCCCACAAACTGACTACAACTCTCTTACTTAATATCTGCGTCTGGTGTAAACATTCTTGTCACGCTTAGTTGGCAGGAGGGAGTCTTGGCTCAATCTTCAGAGATAATTCATAAAGTGTGTCCTCGTCCATTACAAGAGTCTTGTCAAGGAGGAACTGTGTTACCTGAGAGAAGAACAGTGAATCATAACATGATTCCACACTTGGTTCAATTGTTAGCACACACATCCAGACTGAAGCTTACTTCCCTTTCATGTTTCAAGTCTGCACCAAATTGCATATTTTGCTCAGTTTTGGCCTCTGAATAAAATTGAGCCGTTTTTTCCTTCTCGAGTGTGAGCTCCCTATTCTCACTATATCATTATACTATATGAGTCGTAAAAGCCTGATGCATAAAATATGATACTAAACAAAAAACACACATGCAAACTTTTTTTTGTCTACAGGTTCCATTTCAGAAAACATTCTGAGTATTATTTCATATGTCAGGATGTACAGGGTTAAAGTCAGTTGTGCATGAGCAATGTAGTGTGCACTTGGCCTAAAGCAATTCTGCTGCTTCCATAAGGTTTCGCTATACGTCAAGACGGTACCTTGGGTTGCAGTTCTATCCTGTAGGGCGCCTGCTGAAACTGTCGTATCTCTCGTATTATGTGTGAGATCTGTGAAATGCAACAAAAGTCAAAACTCTTTACTGATGACTACAAAATGTGAACTGCATCTTTGAAAATCCTGATAGCATCCTGACACCATAAGCTCAAGATGTAAACTGGAGTAATTTGAGCATTTACCATCCTCATTTTAGAGAAGTTGACGAGCCCCTCCTCTGTGAAGTTGGGCGTTCCTTCCTCGATAAATGCCAAATCCGTCAGGTACATGCCCAGATAGGGCACACACGGAGGGTTACAGCTGTGGATTAATTTCAGCATCAAAAAAAGTTACAGTGTATGTTTTTATATTCTATGGAAGCTTGTTTCTGCCACTAAATAAAAAAAAATAAAAAAGGAAATTGAGACTTTATCTCGCAATTGCGAGTTTGCATCTCACAGTTCTGACTTTTTTCTCAGAATTGCATGTTATAGTCAGAATTGTGTGATATAAAGACAGAATTGCATGATATAAAGTTGCACTTCTGACTTTTTATCACGCAATTCTGACTATAACTCACAATTCTGACACACTCTCAGAATTGCAAGATATAAACTCACAATTCTGAGAAAAAACGTCAGTCTTTTTTCTCCTCACAATTTGACATTATAACACGCAATTCCAAGAATTCTAAGAAAAAAGTCAGATTCGCGAAAAAAGTCAGAATTGTGATATAAACTTGCAATTCTGACTTTTTTTCCTCACAATTGTGAGTTTATATCACGCAAATATGGAAGAGGATTAGGGCCAAGCAATAATAAAAAAATAAAACCATCTTGAGATTAAAGTTGTTAAATTTCGAGAAAAAAATTTGTTACATTTCGAGAAAAAAGTTGAGGTAAAATGTTGAGAATAAACATTAAATTATGAGAACAAATTCGTAATTTAACGAATTTGTTCTCGTAATTTAACGACTTTTTTCTCATAATTTAACTAATTTGTTCTTGTAATTTAATGACTTTTTTTCTCGTAATTTAATGACTTTATTCTCAACATTTTATCTCAACATTTTTCTCGAAATTTAACGAGTTTTTTCTCGTAATGTAACGAGTTTATTCTCAACATTTTATTTAGACTTTTTTCTCGAAATTTAATGAGTTTTTTTCTTGAAATTTAACAAATTTAATCTCGAGATGGTTTTATTTTTTATTATTGGTTGGCCCTAATCCTCTTCCGTACGCAAATTCTGACTTTATAACTCTCAATTCTTACTTTATAAATCACAATTATGAGTTTATATCTCACAATTCTGAGAAAAAAAAGTCAGAATTGTGAGATATAAACTCGCAATTGCAAGAAAAGAAGTCAGAATTGTAAGATAAAAAGTTGAATTTACCTTTTTCGTTTTTTATTTCATGGCGTAAACAAGCTTTCACAATATTCAGTGTAAAACTAATATACACAAACTTACTTTTTCAGAGTTTCCCTCAGGTTCTTAAACCTCCCCTCAGATGAAACTATCTTCTGCAGCCTGTCCATAAGTGCTTTGGTCTGACAATAAACAAAATCCATGCATGGTTAAAATGGAGAAAATACACAAATGCTGTGTTCATTTAATGTTTACAATCCTATGGAATCTAAGGATTTCACCAAGGATTTGCAAGTACAACATTTTCCTGGATCAATATCTTTGTTGATCCTGGAACAACATTCCAACCAACCAATCAGATTTGAGGGACAAGTTTAGACTTACAACTAGGTGCTTCTACATCAGTGTTATTCACCTCTTATTTCCCTCTGATTTTAGGGAATTTATGGGTAGGGTTAGGATTAGGGGAAGGGATAGACTAAATTTTCAGACAGGAATGTTGTTCCTGGATCAGCAAAATATGTTGGAACGCATCTAACTCTGCAAAATCAGGATGTGCAAAGCTTTCTCAACCTACCTGTTTGCAAACCTTGGCCCACGTTTTCTTTAACCTGTAGATGGCGCTGCGGTTCAGTGCGGACGTGATCTCCAAGACTCCATTGTAATTGTTGAGACATCGGCATATATCCGCCACAGCCAGCCACTTGTCAATGGAGTTGGCTCTGGAGCTCACGTCACATTGAGCCATGATCTGAGACGCTACCAGATTACTCATCTATTGAAAAAAATATCATTCAGTTACACTGACTCACTCTGATACACATCACATGAAGTGCATCCTTAAAGACTTTTTGTCTATTTTTTTTTTTTATCATTCTGCCAACTGCATACATTTTGGCAGAAGTGTGTATTTTTATTGGAATTTCACCCTCATTTCCTTTAATATATCTATTTTACACTAGGTAAACAAAATAGTTCCTCTCAGGACCTTAAGAACAAAAATATCCCCATTGAAATCCATTAAAACAGCATTTTTTAATCCCATTGCCATTTAACTATAAATTAATGGAGTCTTTGTTAATAGGCTTTCATTCTGTTGGCAACGCTTCAAAATGTTATTTTTTACCATATGGTGCCATTTTCTCAGGTTTGGCCGATAAAGCAAATACTCGCTTTATTCCTGTTTTCTTCTGCATATTATAAAGCCAAATGGATAAATTATGCAGCTATAATTGTGTGGGTGTGTTGGTATGGATGTAAAAACTCTACTGTAATATCACAAATCCTAGTGCTGTCTATACCATAGGAGCTTTGCTGGGATCTAATGGAAAAAGTTTGGTACAGCACCCAAACAAAATCTTACTGAGAGCTCATTTTTTGAGATATCAACCTCAAATTTGGAACTCAACTTTTTTGATTTATGGCTTTTGATTTTCTTTGAGTTTAACATATATTTTATATAAAAAAATGTTCAGAAATACTAGTAAAAAACCATCTTCACCATCTTTTATTCCAAAGCTTCTGCTTAAATTACTAAAATTAGCTTTGTAGACAAATCTTAACTTTCAGTCATTATTATTATCTTAAAATCTGAGCATTTGTGTCCGAACTTCTGATGTTTATGGATTATAATTTTTGCCTACATCATTGAAGTGCTGACTGGTCTTCATAATGTACGGAGTCCTTTCATTTTTGTCCGTTTTCATCCAGCCTTGACCAAGAAACTCCCTAGAAAGTCAAACATCTTCATCAAACACTACTAAATAGTAAATCACCAAAAATGTATGAATAAAACCCTCTAGAGTATTAATTTATGCTCTGATGAAGTACTCACTCATATGGAATATTCCGGAACACAATATGGTCCAGTAGAGTAATTTGTTCCGCTAGTTCCATTGCTGACAGTGACTCAAAGCATTCCACTCTCGGACACTCGGACTAGAAATCACACGCAAAATTACACAGGGAAGAAAGAAATACATCTATACACACTTCGGGTCAGTGGCACTAACCATTTGGACAATATCCTCAATCTTCAACTGAGAATCATCTTGATCTTCTTGAGAAAGTGCACTGGGGAAAGATTAAATGAGCAGTTCACCTAAAATGAAATCATTTATCTGACATATGTTTGCTCCCCGATAGAACATATGTTTTATTTAAATCCATTTCACAAAATCCCATAGCATTCCTCCCAAATCTTGTCTTCCACATATACTAGCATTCAAAAGTTTGGGGTCAGTAGTTTTTTTTTTGTTGTTTTTGTTTTTTGGAAAGAAATTAATACTTTTATTCAGCAAGGATGCATTAATGTAATCAAAAGTGACAGTAAAGACATTTATAATGTTACAGAAGATTTCTATTTCAAATAAATGCTGTTCTTTTGAACTTTTTATAAATCCTGGGAAAAATTTATCACAATATTTCATTTTTCAAGTTTCATTGATAATAATCAGAAATGAAGGATCATGTGACATGTAATGATGCTGAAAATTCAACTTTGCATCACGGGACTAAATTACATTTTACAATATATTCAAATAGAAAATAGTTCTTTTAATTGAAATAATATTTTACTTTTTTTTACTGTATTTTTGATCAAAGAAATGCAGCCTTGGTGAGCTGAAGAGACTTCTTACTGTGAAAATCTTACTGAGTTTTGAACAGTAGTGCACATGCTTCAGCTAACATAAGGTGAGTAGTTGATTAAATATTTTGGGTGAATTATCTCACCCATCTATCATTGAGACATCAAACTATTCTCTCAGATTTTTAAAGATTTATCAATCGAAGCACACACACGCAGATAAGATCTTCTCGTCTGGAGTGTGTTTCACCTCAGTATGTTAGCTGTGGCCTTCCTCTCCTGCGGCAGAAGATCTGGATCTCGCAGCACCTCCTCCAGCAGAGCGACCACAGCCGTCGTCAGCTCCGCGTTCATCTCAAAGTCCTGCAAAGACATGGAGTTGCAATGACCAGATGTAAAAGAGGGTTGAATAATGTAGTGGCCATTCTGGCTAATGTTTAGTGCTGGAAAGGTTCGAAACTTATGAGCGTTAAGCATTACTGTTGTGCCCTTTTTAATGGGAGGATGTTCTTGTAATTCATGCATTTATGGTCATAAAGCCAGAACACAGTACGTAAATTCAAACCAACCCAACCGTTCATGAAGAACAAAAATGAACAATTGTCCTCTATGAGAGAATAAACTCATGGACATGGATTTTTGGATTGAGAAAGTCAGACCAGAAAGTCTGAAAAAGTTTTAAAAGCTTGAAGTTTGAATGTTTTGAATGAAGTAGTTTGAAGTTTAAAGTTTTAAGACAATAAAGTCTATCAGAAAAACAGACGTGTTGCTAGCATGTTTTAATACATTGCTAGCACAAATGAACATGTTGCTAGCATGATTTAACGTGTTGCTAACATGTTTTAGCATATATCTTACAATTCTGAGAAAAGAAGTCAGAATTATAAACTCATAATTGCAAGAAAAAAAGTCAGAATTTCGAGATAAACTCGCAATTGTGATAAAAAACGTAATAATTGCGAGATAAAATATCTTTTAATTCCGTGGCAGAAACAAGCTTCCATAAAATTATGCATCTTTGTTAAATAAATGTATTAATATTTTTTAAAAGAATCTTACTGACACCCAACTAATTAACAGTAGTGTATTTACAAACCCAAGTGCAAAAACAATTTGGGACACTGTACAAATTGTGAATAAAAAAGGAATGCAATAATTTACAAATCTCATAAACATATTTTAATCACAATAGAATATAGATAACATATCAAATGTTGAAAGTAAGATATTTTGAAATGTCATGCCAAGTCCATGTCATCCGGACTAAAGAGGACAAGGACAACCCAAGTTGTTATCAGCGCTCAGTTCAGAAGCCTGCATCTCTGATGGTATGGGGTTGCATGAGTGTGTGTGTCCTGGGCAGCTAACACATCTGGAAAGGCACCATCAATGCTGAAAGGTATATCCAAGTTCTAGAACAACATATGCTCCCATCCAGACGTCGTCTCTTTCAGGGAAAACCTTGCATTTTCCAACATGACAATGCCAGACCACATACTGCATCAATTACAACATCATGGCTGCGTAGAAGAAGGATCTGGATACTGAAATAGCCAGCCTGCAGTCCAGATCTTTCACCCATAGAAAACATTTGGTGCATCATAAAGAGGAAGATGCGACAAAGAAGACCTAAGACAGTTGAGCAACTAGAAGCCTGTATTAGACAAGAATGGGACAACATTCCTGTTCCTAAACTTGAGCAACTTGTCTCCTCAGTCCCCAGACGTTTGCAGACTGTTATACACAGTGGTAAACATGGCCTTGTCCCAACTTTTTTGAGATGTGTTGATGCCATGAAATTTAAAATCAACTTATTTTTCCGTTAAAATGATACATTTTCTCAGTTTAAACATTTGATATGTCATCTATGTTGTATTCTGAATAAAATATTGAAATTTGAAACTTCCACATCATTGCATTCTGTTTTTATTCACAATTTGTACAGTGTCCCAACTTTTTTGGAATCGTTTTTTTTTTTTCTTTTCAGTTTTCAATTTTTAAAGTGAATTTGAGTAAATATCCAAGACAATATTACAGTATTATTTCAAGGCAGCTTGAAAAAAATCACCCCTTAGTTTGTAAAATACATGTTTGAGTTTAAGCAATTTATTGGTGTTATATCAGCCACACTTCTCTCTAGATATCAGCATCAGTCATTATAATACTCACTATCAATATATCACTAGATAAAAGCATCTGCTAAATAACTGCCTGTGAGCCAGAAGTTTGAAGTACGGTACATACTACAATAAATTAACCACCAGTTTCCTTCAAATGCACACTAGAAGATGGAATAGATTTGAATGGTTGCATGTAGCTGTGGTGCAAAGTGATACGCTGCCCTGTTCCTGACATGTGTTAACAGCGCTGGGCCCTCAGGGGTCCGCTGACATTTCAGCGCAGTCACTCTTGCACACGATAAAGGTCTGACAAAGGCTGCGTTCATGAGGTGTGAGGCCACATCAAAGCTGCTGTCTGAAACTGGTGGGCTGCAGGTCTGTCCTGATAGAGTCACATGCTGAATGCAGATCATAAAATGCAACTAATAAATCGCATAATCGTGCACAGGTACAATAGCAATGTAAATCTACTGTTTGAGTTTAATGACGTTTTGTAAACTTTAAAAAAGAGGGTTTGTGAGTTGATGAAAAGATAATAATTAACTAGATGAATAAAGTCTGATGACAAACTTTGAAGTTGGCTTGAGAAAGCCAGACCAGAAAGTTTGAAAATGTTTTAAAAGGTTTCACTTCTGAAGTTGTTTTAAGTTTAAAGTTTGAATGTTTTGAAGACAATAAAGTCTGTCAGAAAAATAGATAGATAGATAGATAGATAGATAGATAGATAGATAGATAGATAGATACATAGATACATAGATAGATAGATACATAGATACATAGATAGCATGTTAGCAACTGCTTCAGAGCTTTACGAATCGAATCAGTGATTCAGATCTCCTATCAAACGGCTGAACTGAAATCGCATGACTTTGGCACTCCGAATCACTGATTCGATTCGTAAAGCTCCGAAGCAGTGTTTTGAAATCGGCCCATCACTATATTGTTGAAAAGTCGTTATTTTGTTTTTTTGCCTCACAAAAAGTAGTTCTTGTTGCTTTATAATATCCACTGAACTCACATGAATTGTTTAAAATATGTTTTTAGTACCTTTATGGATCTTGAGAGAGGAAATGTCATTGCTTTGAATGCAGGCCTCACTGAGCCATCGGATTTAATAAAAAAATTGTGTTTCGAAGATAAAAGAACACTCTAAAAAATAAAACATTGGTTCAACAACAACAAAAAAAAAATGTTAACATTTTCCACTAGAATTTTTAACTTAAACCAATTGGGAGAATTACATTAATTCAAAGCAATATTTTGAGTTGATCCAACATAATGTTTTAAGTAAGGTGAAGACGCTTTTTGGACACAATAAAACGCATTTCTAAGTAACATGAACTTAAAAATTGTCAACATGAACGCAACTATTTAAGTTGATCCAACATAATGTTTTAAGTAAGGTGAAGATGCTTTTTGGACACAATAAAACGCATTTCTAAGTAACATGAACTTAAAATTTGTCAACATGAACGCAACTATTTAAGTTGATCCAACATAATGTTTTAAGTAAGGTGAAGATGCTTTTTGGACACAATAAAACGCATTTCTAAGTAACATGAACTTTCCAAGCACCGCTTGTCACCATGATGGTAAATCTCCAAAAACCCACATTAACAGAAACTCTTCTAAATTAGCATAACAAAACACTAATTACTGCATAATCTCCCTTATCATTAATCTTGTGCAAAAAACATTATATAACACCTAATTTTAGCATTTCAAGTGCCATGGGCAAAGCATGATGGGAAATATAAATCCCAGCCCTGTTTCACTTAACTTAAGTTCGTCTAAATTAAAATACAACACACGTTTACATGTCATCAGATTGTATTTTACATTAACAGAACTTACAATTAAATACATTTTTGATTAAATGAAAATGTTAAACTATGACAAGTCATGATAGTATATCGAATCAATAGGCATCATTTGTGTGTCATCCAAGCTCAATAAAATAACAAATACAAGTAAAAAGTCTAACAGCATTTCAGAACTTGATTTTTTATTTCACAACAATATTTATATTTAGGTTATGACTAAAGGTCCCCTGAATTAGTTTTTAGAGTGAACGAAAGTCTTACGGGTCTGGAACAACATGAGGGTGAGTAATTAATGACATTATTTTCATTATAACTCTTTAAATACTCTATTCGAGTTATTGTATAAAAGTTTTAACCCCCAAAATGAAAGTGTATGGGACTTTTTGTAGTTTTGATCGCCTGTTTAATGAAAGTCGGATAAGTTTGAAAAGATGAAGCACACCAGAACAGTCTGAAGGCCTAAGCCCAGTTTGGTGTTTGTAGCTTAAAATCTTATCTTAAAATCTTAAAATCTTGTAGTTTAATCTTAAATAGTAGATCAGTAAGTTGGCTTTCTCAAGCAAACTTAATTACATTGAATGTAAAATTAAAATAAATAAATGGGGCTGTGATTAATCAGCTGGGGAAAGTACGGTGACATCTGTTTTAAATTTCTACCCTAAACACATGTGGCGTCCTCCGTGCAAGTCGTATCCCTATTATGAATAATAAATCGCTCAAGGACAGGCTGTCGGGGAAAAACTGGCAGGCTGGAAATGATGCAAGTCACACAAACCTGCGAGTGTTTGGAAACCCAGTGCCGCAGGACGTTGAGCACTCTGTTGGTGGCGGCCCTGCGGATGAGGAACTCTTTATCGTACGATTTCTCTGGGTTGGTAAATCCTGAATAAGAGACAGTAGGAGAATCCTGTAAGAGCCGTATCATGACTGAACAAAGACCCGATGGGAGATCTGTTTCAGCGGCGAGGGGAGCTGTCTGACCCCATCAGTGTTGTCTAACCTTGCGGGCTGCTGTGTCCAGCTGCGGCGGTGGCGATGGCGAAGGCGGACGCGGGGGACACGGCACAGCGGGAGCTCTCGGGAGACTGACCTATGAGGACACAACGAGAGAAAAGCACTGTTAAACAAGTTAACTAAAAGGAGTATTTCTTCCTGCAATAACACATATTTTAAACATTTGCACTAAAACTAAATGTTGTATTTGTTGTAAGAAGCCTTGACCAACAAGAACTAAATGTCACTGAAGTGTAGAATATGTATATTTGAGAAGTTCAGGCGACCTGCAGGTTGTCGGTAGCGAAGGTGTCGCGGTGTGGACGGGGAGCGGCATGGAGACATGTCTGCAGAATCACTGGATGTGGGCGTCTCAGGAATGAACTTGTCCAACGATACTGACTCCAGTACAGCTGTCAGAAACATCAACAACCGCAGTCATGTGACTAGAGTGATGTCGAATTGTTATCATTGATAAACAAAGAAAACAGAGCATCTTTACAATACTATCTATCTATCTATCTATCTATCTTTCTATCTATCTATCTATCTATCTGTTTGTTTTTCTGTCTGTCTATCTATCTATCTATCTGTTCGTTTGTCTATCTATCTATCTATCTATCTATCTATCTATCTATCTATCTATCTATCTATCTATCTATCTATCTATCTATCTATCTATCTATCTGTCTGTCTGTCTGTCTATCTATCTATCTATCTATCTATCTATCTATCTATCTATCTGTCTGTCTGTCTGTCTATCTATCTATCTATCTATCTATCTATCTATCTATCTATCTATCTATCTGTTCGTTTGTCTATCTATCTATCTATCTATCTATCTATCTATCTATCTATCTATCTATCTATCTATCTATCTATCTATCTGTTCGTTTGTCTATCTATCTATCTATCTATCTATCTATCTATCTATCTATCTATCTATCTATCTATCTATCTATCTATCTATCTATCTATCTATCTATCTATCTGTCTGTCAGTCTATCTATCTGTTTGTTTGTCTGTCTATCTATCTGTCTATCTGTCGATCTGTCTGTCAGTCTATCTATCTATCTGTTTGTTTGTTTGTTTGTCTATCTATCGACCTTTCTATCAGCCTATCTGTCATGTCACACTTGCTTTCAGACGAGCTGCTCTTCATTTGAGGCTGAACAATAGAGGACGCACAACAACGCTCACCTCGTCGAATACTCCGTCGCAGCTTCCCACAGAAAGCATCTATCCGCGGCAGCTCCCCGCCCTCCTCTGGGGTGGAGGGGCTGAGCTCGGGGGAGCTGGGGCCCCGGCTGAGGTCCAGAGGGGCTTTGGTGCAGGTGTGAGGAGGGGAGGAGATGATGGGGTTGTAGGGAGACGTCGGGCTGCTTGCCGCAGAGGAACTAGCCGTCGACAGGTCCAAGGCGCCACCCTTACAGCTCACGGGAGAGCTGAGGGACAGCTTTCGGGAATGGATGGGGGAAGACGTGCGCGAGGGGATGGAGACGGGCGGAGGGGAGGAGAACTTACGAGAAAGCCGAGGGGATTTGTTGTTCAGGTGTTCTCCACTCCAGGGGCCTTGGTTGGTGGCGAAGAAAAGCTCGAGGGACCTGAACCGTCAACGTAAGATGGAAACAACTGAATAAATGCATCTCACAACCAGATCTGGCCTTCTAGAAAAACAATTTATGTTTAAAAGCACACATTAACCTTAAAATAAAACACAACACAGGTCATTTACATATAGAAGTCTTAAGATCTATCTATCTATCTATGAATAAATGCATCTCACAATAAAATCTTCCCTCCTAGAAATACCAGTTTGTGTTTTAAAACACACATTAACCTTAACATTTACATATAGAAGTCTTGAAGCTACAGTAGCAAAAATAACCTGTTTAACTATAAGGGTCAGAAAGGGTGGAAAGTGATCATGAAAAACTAAATTATGACAAGAAACCTTGACTGATATTATAAAATGGACATGAGGGAAAATCCTACAAACATGTAAAACAAAACGAGACAGAGGGAGAGACGAGGGATGAGTTACTTGGACTGGTCCAGCGCAAGCCTTGTGATCTTCAGGCTGTAGTCTGGACAGATGGAGGAGATGGACAAACGGTCGGAAGAATGATACTGAACCCTGCGAGTGACAGTGAGGCAGGAACAGGAGGATTGTGGGAAGCAGAGGATCGAGGGAAAAGAGTGAGTTCTGTGAGACAGATGGATCCAAACCTTAACTTCCAGTGTGCATCTTTTAGTGTACTGTAAAAGTTTTGATGTTTACTGTACTGAAAAATTAAAATCATTATCAATTATAAACACAGGTTTTTGTACTTTGAAATGAGGAATTTTCATAAGTGACGTCACTTTACACATTAGAAAAACAGGAAGGCCAGTTATTTGAAGCATGAGAGCATTATTTGCATTTTACTTTATAATGTTTATATTTTAAAACTTACTGTATTTTTTATTGCCTTCAGTTTGTATGTTTGAAGAAGTGAATTTGGCATATCGTTGAATAACATGTTTTTCTAAATAAAATTGTATTTGAGGCCAATTGAAAATGAAATTGAATTAAAGAAATTAATTATTTATCAAAATAATTCTTAGTCGCAGCCCTAATATTCCATTAATTAATAACCGTTCAAAAGTTTTTGATCAGTATGTTTTTGGAAGAAGAATCTTATCACCCAGGCTACATTTATTTGATAATAATAGATATTTAATAAAAGTAATTTAATGCAATATTATTGCAATTTAAAATTTCTTTTTTTTTTTTTTGTAAATTATCTTATGATAGAAAACATTTTTTATTTTTTTGTCATGCCAAAGCTCCAATTTCAACAGCCATTACTCAAGTTTGAAACAGAAATGATGATTATTTGATTATTATTATTATTATTATTATTATTATTGGAAAACATTACAAACAACTGTAATTTTTGATCAGTTTAATGCATCCTTGCTGAATAAAAGTATCAATTTATTTCTAAAACAAAAAGGAAAAAATCATATTGATCCTTTTAAATGGTACTGTACACAATCAAAATGAACTCCAAATTAAGGGTAACACAATCATCACAATGATGATTGGCATTCAGACAAGGATGAACAACATGTTTTGAATGTGATAAAAAAACACCAAAATGAATCACATTGCATTATATGGAGTAAAATTTAAATCAGAAAAACTAGGAACTCTAACCTGACAGGTATAGAGGTGAAGGGCTTCTTGTAGATGTCAGCCAGTTTGTCCATCACCACAGAAGCGTTGGTGAAGATTCGGTAGGTGTGGAGGAAGGTGTTGAGGAAGTCGATAGACAGGAAGCGCAGGTCGGTCAGTCTCTCCAGGAGTCTCTCCACGCTGGCGTAACGGATCTGTGGCACCTTGCAGGAGTTCAGCGTCTTACTGAAGCAGATGTCCACGTCGTCTTTGTGCAGTCGGGCATCAGACCTGCGGATCATAGTTATGGATGAGCGTGAGTGGAGTGAGAACAAACAAATCAAGTTGAACCAGCTATTTACAGTGAGTTCATCTGACACTATTGGATGAGAACAAAACTCGAATGCTGACACTGTTACTGAACTGAACTGAATCAACATTGAACTGAATTAAGTTGAATAATGACACTATTGTCTTCGGTAGAGTTGCTTTACAGCAGAATCTGAATTTGTCTTAAATTTGATGAAGTTTGCATCTTTGATGGTTATTTAACTATTTATTACTGTAAGGCCAGTGCACTAAGAGCTATAACTATAAAGATATTGAAAAATATATAGTTCTACAAATAGTTCTAAATGTAAAAGTATAACACTGTTCACACCACAGCTATAACGATTACAATATTGAGGAACGATATCATTGGGATCACTTTCAGAATTATTTTTTTTCCAGCTGTTGAACGATAAAACACTGACAGCCAATCAGAATCCATTCTAATTCAAGTGCTCGCGCATTTAAAATGGCATTGCGGAGAAGTTAATCACAGAGATCCAGAAAAAGCCACCACTGTTTGACAATTCAAACCCCCTTTTCAAAGATACTTTAATGAAAATGGATATATAGAAAACAATTGATCATACCCTTTGGAATAAATGGTGAGAAGTATTAACAATGAAATTATTATGCTAGGTTAGTAAACAGTGTAACATAAAATGACCTCAGGTATCCAGCACTAATTTCGACAACATTGTCTTGCTTCCTTTGAAGTTGCAGTGAAAAAGATTAGGCGTTGTTTTTATTCCACTATATTGACTTCGTCAGTTAATTCACTGTTAGATTAGATCGATTACACTAGCTATTCATTTGAAACATAGCATGCTGAGGACATCTGCTGGTTAAAGTCGTGTAAATGCAACAAGAACAGCAAAAACATGTTGTACACGCTTTGAAACCGCAGGGCTTGAGTTTAGAATAAACATTCATTCATTGGTGTGGATGCAAATATAGACATCTTTATAGTTATCTTCATACTTATCGTTCTTGGTGTGAACGGGCTTTAAAGCTGCTTTGAAACTATTTGTATTGTATAAACAATATAGAAATAAAGGTGACGACTTAAAACTCATTTTAGGTCATCAAAATATAAAAAAATATAAATATTAGATGAAAAACTTAAATTTAAACAAAAATTGTGAACTAAAAAAGTTATAAAAATGTCTAAAAATGATATAAAAATAAAAGCTAAAAAGAAATATTAAAAAAAAAAAACGAGAAAAGCAAACAAAATTACTAAAACTAAAATGAAAACTGAAAATATAAAAATAAAAGCTAATTCAAAATATTAATAAATACAATAATAGTATATACATAATACCGCTAAATGAATACATGTAAAATATTAATATAATTGTGTTTTACTTGATCATGTGAGGCACGGTGACTTTGGAGTTGTCCTCAAACACGCTGGTCATCAAGCCATTGCAGCGAATGTTGTCAATGCACTATGCAAACATCACAAGAAATGGAGACAAGTAAATGTGTGAGAATGACTTCACTGTCACGCACTAGAAACTGTCAAAATGAACAAACTGCGGGAGCAGTAAACAATCGTTATCAGCTATCAGCTGTCTGATTAGGCCGATATTGAAAACGGATCACATTATGGCTTATTTTTCCAATTCAAACTCCTTTTCTAAGAGGGAATTAAACAGTTTATTTGAAGCATGTAAAACTGTAGATCAATAACTAGATCTAATATGAACCAAAATTTGTATACTGGTTCACCCTAGGGGAACGTGTATAACGGAAAGCTCTTACTAAGTATAGTATGCAAAAACCGTGAAGTCAGTGAAACTATTTGTGTCAATGCAAATATAATGGAAACTTCTCACTCTTGTTGCTTTCTAGAAAGAAAATAATAGCCTGTCTGCTCTGTGGGACTGACTGAATCTCAGTATGATTTCTCTACTTCACTTCTTTATTTAAAAGAATATTTTTGTCCATGCATTTTCGTGTTTCTGAAAAGTTGTAATATTCTTAGAAAAGATGTCAGATTATTATCTGCAGTTTGTTTATGCATTAGGTCAGTAGATGGAGAGTAGACCATCTTTAGTGGCTGTTCAAACGCATTCGTCCAAAAGAGTTTACACTATGAAAGCAATCCGGTCAAATGTGTTTTCGACTACCTCTGGAAGTGGTCAAAAGCGGACAAGCACCATGATTGGTTGACTTCAGAATTCAAATTTCCTGATCATTTAGTGTGTGTTCACACTTGTCATGTTTGGTTAGATTAAAATGAACCCTGGTGCGGTTGCTCGGTTAGTGCGGTTCATTTGAACATATGTGAACGCTGCCATCCGAACTCTGGTGCGCACCAAACAAGCAGACAAGCGTGACCGATGGGTCTCGGTCCGCTTCCAAGCGAACTCTGGTGCGGTTTGAATGATATATGAATGCAACACGGACCAAAGACATGTAAACGAACCAAAAACAGGAATACGAGACCCTAAAAGGGACAGAATCCTCATGCATGTCGGTTTTCTCGTCATAGTCGCGAGTTTGCCCATCTCAAGGCATCAGACGCGCATTTCCACGCAGCAGATTGTTTGTGTGTGACAGATGGATTCCCGACGCTGTTTTGACTACTTTACACATTTTATAAGCTCTTCACGAGTTCCCAGCTGACGCATTTTTGAACGCATTTACCTCAGCACACAGCATTATTTTGGATGTTCGGTAAGTTCGGTCTCAATACAGGCAATACGTCAAAAAATCCAACCAATCACGTTGTGAACGTATCTCTATGCCTTTAGGTTCGGTATCTATTGGTTTGGTGATAAAATTGTCAATCTGAACGCTAATCGGACCAGGACTAAATGTTTTTTTTTCTTCTTCGGTCCGGACCAAATGAACCAAATGAACCGAGTGTGAACGCACCCTTATCCAAGATGTTCATGTCTTTCTTTCTTCAGTTGAAAAGAAATAAAGGTTTTTGAGGAAAACATTCCAGGATTTTTCTCCATATAGTGGACTTCACTGGGGTTCAATGGGTTGAAGGTCCAAATATCAGTTTCAGTGCAGCTTCAAAGAGCTCTACATGATCCCAGATGAGGAATTATCTAGCGAAACGATCTGTCATTTAAAAAAAACAAAAAAAAAACATTATATACATTTTAACCACAAATGCTTGTCTTGCACTGCTCTGTGATGTGCCACGCATGACATAATCATGTTGGAAAGGTCACACAAGTACCGTGGTAGTGTGAAAAACTTCAGCTCTGTGTCCAAGCACATTAATAGAGAGACGAAGGGAAGGAAAAGATGTGGTAGAAAAAAGTGTCCAAGCAATAGGGATAACCGCACTCTGGAGAGGATTGTGAAACAAAACCCATTCAAAAATGTGGGGGAGATTCACAAAGAGTGGACTGCAGCTGGAGTCAGTGCTTCAAGAACCACTACGCACAGACATAGGTTTCAGCTGTCGCATTCCTTGGGCCAACTTCAAAATCATCTGACATCATTGTTTTACCTTTTTTTGAAAAGGGTGTTTGACTTGACTTTTCCAACATGATTACGTAATGCGTGGCGCATCGCAGTGCAAGACATGCATTTGTGGTTAAAAAGTATATAAATGTAATGTTTTTAAGAAAATGAGCGATGGTTTCATTAGATAAGACTCTTATTCCTCGTCTGGGATCATGTAGAGCTCTTTGAAGCTGCACTGAAACTGACATTTGGACCTTCAACCCGTTGAACCCCAGTGAAGTCCACTATATGGAGGAAAATCGACTGAAGAAAGAAAAACATAAACATCTTGGATGACATGGGGGTGAGTAAATTATCAGGAAATTTTAATTCTGAAGTGAACTAATCCTTTAATACCAAGTGTAAACAGGGCCTTAAAGTAATCGATGTGACTCCAGTGGTTTAACTTCAGTTTTATGAAGCGATGCGAGTGCTTTATTTGCTAAAATAAAAAACATAATTTACCACTTTATTCACAGAATATTAATCTCCAACGCTTGCTCACGAGAGCAACCCCAACACATGATTAATATTTTGTAAATAAAGTGGTAGTTGCGTAGACTGTCAATGGAGGGACAGAAAGCTCTCAGATTTCATTAAAAAGATCTTCATTTTTCCATCGTTAAAAAAAAAAAAAAAATCCATCTTTAAAAGATCTTCATTTGTGTTCAGAAGATGAACAAAGGTCTTACGGGTGTGGAACGTCATGAGGGTGAGTAATTAATGACAGAATTTTCATTTTGGGTGAACTAACCCTTTAAAGTCCCCATGAAATCAAACTGGACGATTCTTATTTTTTATGGAATACTGCAGTATTTATTATAAATAATTAATCATGTTCCTCATAATCTTTAATCAGAATAACTTCTCCTGCCTCTTGCAGCGACATCTCCTCTCTTCTGTGATGACGAGGGCGGGGCAACCTGTCACTCACCCTACATTTGTTCTTGTTTGAGAAGCCGTTTCACTCAGATATAAAGTCACAATAGGGAAGAAAAATCTAATGCAACTTCTATTTCAAGTCTACTTCAAACATTATGATGTTGAAAAATAATAATGCACAGATGAATTGTTCACAATAAGATCTATAACATGCATTTCACACCGACAAGCGTGTAGATTGTACCTGGCTCATGTCGCTGGTCCAGGCCGCTTTCTCCTGCCGAGACGGAGCAAGCAGAACGACTGAAAACGACGGACCGTCAGCAGGTTCAACCACTATTTTAAACTCCAGATGATTGAACCCCTGACCAGCAGCATTATCTGAGGAGATATGGAACCGAAATGAACTCTAGTTACTTCCTTAATAAATGCGCACATTACTAAAAGGTTTATCTTGGATATTTTGCTTGCTTCGGGTTGTTGGTACTACTATGATTCATATTAAGATCACACTTACAGTCTTCATCATTGGCGTCCAGCTCCTCGATAAGAGTACACTCTATCAGAGACAATGTGCCTCCCTGCTGTGGTTTTGAGGAAAGTTACTCAGTTATTTTATGCTTTTGCATGAAATGGTTACAGTAATAGTTCACCCAGATGTCTGAATTGCTCGTAAAGTGTTCTTAGAGTGTAAAATATTTGGTGATAGGAACAACATGAGGGTGACTAAATGATAGGTGAACTACTGTATTCCTTTAAGATATTCACTTTGATTCTTTTAATTGCTGAGCTGTTCAGAGTGGCTCGACTCACTTTGAGCAGGTGCAGTTTGCCGCCGGAGGTGCGTGTGCAGATGAGGAAGTGTTTAGTGAACAGGAAACACTGGCGTTCAGCTTCTTTCCTGAGCGACAGCGAGCCCAGACGCACCTTACTCAGTTTACCCTTCTCCACAGAGGGCAGCTGAATCAGAGAGCCTACAGGAAACGCACACACATCAGCTCTTCACCCAGAGGAAGGAGAACATTAAAGACAGCGTTTCAGGGAGAGAGGGCAGCGCTGTCTCATCGAGCGAAGCTTTTCTACGAGACAAGATGCATTAAAATGGCACTTTAGGGCTCATTAGAGCACATTTCACACCTTCCTGTCAGTGTGGAGCAGTGCTGGATGAGATCAGTGTTTGGGTGGAGCTGAAACAAGCGTACACTGATATTCATAAAAAACTAGTGACGGACTTCGACTTTTGTTTTAAATAAATAAAAAATATTATTTAAAAAAATAATAATACATATGTATTTGAAATAAATAGATTTTGTATTCCAAAACAAATAAAATAATATTTATATTTTTATATAAATGCATATCTTGTTATATTTGTATAATGTTAATAATGAATTAAACAAATACATATTTATAAAAAATCATTTCTTAATTTTAAAATAATTAAAATACTTTTATCATATATGTATAATACTTTTATTTTTCATCATATATATGTATTAATATATAAATATTATTTATTAATATATTAATATATATATATATATATATATATATATATATATATATATATATATATATATATATGTATTATTTCCTTTTTATTAATAATAAAGCAAATACATGTTTATATAAAATCATTTTTTAATTTTAAGATAATAAAATACTTGTATTATATATATATATATATATATATATATATATATAATTTTTACCATATAAATATGTATTAATATTTTTATAATAAATATAAAATTATGCATTAGTATATAAATATTGTATAAATATAAATAAATATGTATAAATTTTTTATTAATATTCTTTATTATTATTTTCATTAATATTCTCATATATATATATATATATATATATATATATATATATATATATATATATATATATATATATATATATATATATAACACATTAAAAATAAAGAATATTAATAAAAAATAAAATAATTGTTTTTGTATAAAATGTTTTGTAAACATTTCTTTTATATTTTTCAAAAGAAATAATATTATATATTTAAAATAAATAAAAAATACATATTTACTTTAAAATAAATAAAATAGTATTTTTTCATAATACATTCATATATTTTATAATTTTTAATAAAGAATGCATTTTACTTATTTATGTTTTATATAAATAAATATATTATTATATTTGTATAATTTCAATAAAAAATAATATTATAATTAATATTAAATACATATTTATTTTACTAAATTATTTTTTTATTTTAAAATAAATTATATACATTGTTATAATTTAAAATAAAATACACAAATAATACATATTTATTTTAAATATGAAATTAATTATATTAAATATATATATAGTATATATATATATATTTAGTTTTTTTTATATATATATATATAGATATATATATATATATATATATATATATATATATATATATATATATATATATATATATATATATATATATATATATATAATTTAATTAAAAAACTAAATTACAAAATAAAATATAATACCTATTTTAAGGTACTTTATAAAAAGTAAACATCTGACCCATAGAAAACTTTCCTTGGTGTTACATGATAAACAGGCCAGTACTCTGTAATATTTAATCACTTACAAAATAATCAAACTATCAAATAAATAAATAAATAAATAGTTACTGTGGCTCAGCTGGTAGAGCTCGGCACTGCAATGAACAGCAGAACAAACAGGAGGAAAATCACTCATAGAGTATTCGGGGGAGAACTGAGTTATTTGAAAAGGATGCAATCAAGACACCGCCGCTCATAGTCATGTGGTTGTAATGAAGTGTCTCACCCTGCCGTATAAATGTCTGACTGGTGTCCAGCAGAATATCACAGCCCTCCACGATCATTCGCTCGATCGCCAGATTCTTACGGATGTTTTCCGTGTCACTCACTTCATCATGCATCATTCTGAGAAGAAACGTGCAAACACACAGTTGCATCATCGCAATATACATATTAAATCGATTTAAAATGTATAGAAAATATATTCATAAAGTTTGATGTGTATATATATATATATATATATATATATATATACACTACTGACTTGGATAATTCCTCAAGTTTGGATTTGGCAAATTCCAGACTCTTGCGCTCGACATGTTCATGAGGCGTGTGGGCCAGGAGCTCATGAAGGGTGATGATGTATCGTGGGATCTAATAATAATGATTATAATCAACAACTAAACATTCATTTTTACACAATCAACCAATGTTAAAAGAAATGCAACATGCAATATTCGAGTATTATCATTGTTTATTCAGAGTCTCATTGCTCAGAGGTTCACCTGAAACATGGGGTAGGTGAGGAAGGTCTCCAGCATTCTGCCCTCACAGGCAGCGTTTGCTTCATACTGCTTCAGAAGCTTGTCAAAGTCCCGGTTCTGTTTACAGTTGGCCAGAACCTGCAGACTGTACTGATGGTTTCGCACAAACTCCTGATAAATGTTCAGCATCGGCAGCAGGATGTCGAAGAGATCCGCTGAAACATGACATTTCGGGTTTTAGACATTTGCATTATACACACTACCAGTGAAAAGTTTGCGAACATTACCATTTTTAATGTTTTTGAGTCTCTTATGTTCATTAAGGCTGCATTTATTTCATAATGAATACAGAAAAAACAATAATATTGTGAAATATTATTACAATTTAAAATTATGTTTTTTTATTTTAATATACTTTAAAATGTCATTTATTTCTGTGATCAAAGCTGAATTTTCAGCATCATTACTCCAGTCTTCAGTGTCACATGATCCTTCAGAAATCATTCTGATATGCTGATTTTGATACTCAGTTATTATCAATGTTGAAAACAGGTGTTTTGCTTAATATTTTTTGGGGAAAATGTAGATACTTGTAGATACCTGTGATACTTTTTTCAGGATTCATTGATGAATAAAAGGTTAAAAAGAACAGAATTTATTCAAAATATAAATCTTTACTAACAATATAAATCTTTACTATCACTTTTTATCATTTTAACAGAGCTGTGCTGAATAAAAGTATTAATTTCTTTCAAAAAAAAAAAGAAAGAAAAAAAGTTACTGAGCCCAAAATTTTGAACAGTACACTCTAAAACATGCTGGGTTAAAAACAACCCAAGTTAAAAATTATAGTATTGCTTACTTAAAATGAACCCAAAATATCTTAAAAAAATTAACATTTATTAATATGTTTAATAAATGAACATTTTAATTTCATTTTAGATTCATTTTAAGTCAGCCATATAGTCATTTTCAAACAATAGTTGGGTTAAATAAAACTGCCCAGCAGGTTGGGCAAACATTTAACCCAACAGTTGGGTTAAAACAACCCAATCGCTGGGTTTGTCCATTTTCAACCCAACTTGGGTTGTTTTTAACCCAGCATTTTTTAGAGTGTAGTGTATATTGTTACAAAAGATTTCTATTTTAAATAAATGCTGATATTTTTTTTTACTTTTTATTCATCAAAGAATCCTGAAAAAGTATCACAGGTTATAAAATAATATTAAGCAGCAAAACGGTGTCCAACATTGACAATAAATCATCATATTAGAATGATTTCTGAAGGATCATGTGACACTGAAGACTGGAGTAATGATGCTGAAAATTCAGCTTTGATCACAGAAATAAATTATATTTTAAAGTATATTAAAATAGAAAACCATCATTTTAAACTGTAATAATATTTCAGAATATTATTGTTTTTTCTGTATTTATTATGAAATAAATGCAGCCCTAATGAGCATAAGAGACTTTGTTCAAAAACATTAAAAATAGTAATATTTTGACTGGTAGTGTATATGTGAAAATTGTCAGACAAAATTGTGATATATGAGACATTTAATTTGTCTGTAATTTGTAACTAATTAATTGCCATTACTTTGTAACAAACTCACCTAAAACCAACGTTGGCCAGTTGGCTATCCGAGCCTTCAAACCTTGATGGAAAATCTCATGGAGAAACATTATCGTCTCACTTACCAATGAAGAAAAAAACAAAGAAGAGAAATGCAATGTGCATCAGTTTCAAAAGATATTATCCTTTCAAAACAGTAGCATAGTTGCATATTTTAAACATTTGCATATCTGCTCTGATTGGGTCAGGCTGTTGTGATTGGTCTACTCTGCTCGGATTGGTCAGATGGCCCAGTCTGTCCAAACAAACCAAACTCTTCCAATCTCAGCTACAACTACAGCGTTTGAGGGCGGGGCAAAGAAGATGTTTTTCATGGGCAACCAATGAAGACCATAGGCTGGCATTATGCAAATTTGTTACATTGTTACGTAGGTTTGAGCAGGAAGTGAGACTGGAATTGCTGACGACTCGTTTCAGCAGTTTAGAATCGATTCTTTCTTTTACAAGACAGTAACTTTATTTGTCGTTCACTTTGATCTTGCTGACCTTTTACATTCACCAACAGCTATATAACACACTGCATGAAAGGTCATGTTCAAAAAAGCATAACAGGGGCATATATACCTATTGAGGAAGATACTGCTGACATCGTCATGACTTATGGGGGGTTTCTTGGAGCTGGCCGCCATCCTGAGCGGCCGCAGGAAGCAGTTGACCAGGATGGAGAGCTGGAGCACGTACTCTGTCTCGGCCTCCACCATGTTGAAGACGATCTGGTTTCTCTTTCTCATGCTCTCGGCGTGAGGTGAGCAGATGTAGTCCTGCACGATAATCTTCCACTTCCTCCTGCACAGCCAACCACGCATGAAGCTTTGCACCTGCGAGAAAACACCCAAAGGAGACGCCCGAGTGACTGCGCTTACTCTAGACACAACAGCACAGATGACTGTGTAAAGCTAGAATTATTTGTATAAAATACTCATAATACAGTCACAGTTAGCAGATGGCTTATACAAGCAATCAAGCATTATATTAAAGGGGTCATGAACTGCGTTGTTTTATTGTTTTATAATGTTTTCTGGGGTGCACTTATAATGTTAGTATACTTTTTACATCAAAAATGGTCACAAAAGGCATTTTTCCTACCCTGATTTTAGCCTCTGATTTGAACGCTCTGTTTGAAGGGGCGTGTCTGCTGAGAGACTTCAGTGTAAACGCCCACTGCTGTGATTGGCTGACATCTTTGCATATGAAGTAGCTGATTATTACTCTCTCAAAAACGTTTAGCATGTTTTTACTATTACAGCTCTCAAGTTTAACTAATCGTGAAATTATAGCATTACATTTAGATCTGTGGCATTATATTTAGATCGTGGCATGAAAGGTTGCAGTGATGAACATTGTAGTCGATCACAGACATGTTGTTGAGCTCATGAAAGCAGTGATCTCGTCATTGCAACTCAATTTCTGCATACTAATAAATGCTTTCATCAGATCACTAAGAGATTTGTTGAATAAAAAGGGAGTTTTGGAGTGAGTCCTGAACTCAGTCACTGATAAACTCGCGCTGTTTGATTGACAGCTCCAGCGATTGTAGAGGGAGCGTTCTTTCTATATATTATTTAATCACAGTTTAAATAACAGATTCTTTTCATCCTACTAAGAGAAACAATGTGAAGTTGAGCGTTTAGTCACTGGGTTGATTTACTGACACACAGACAAAGATCATCTGACTGTACATGAATCATTAATATCAGATCAGGCATTAGAATGAACTCAGTTACTGACATGTTGTTGCATTACTGTCGAGTCCATATCGTAAAAGTCTGTTTGCATCGAAATGCGTTTGATTTACCAAAGAATCCACAGTGAAATGTACCGAATACAAATAAATAAAGCTCAACTGAGACATTCACATTGTTGAAAATAAATAACTATATTCCTAGCTTGAAAGGTAATGTTATTTTAGTCCTGCATCGCTCTTCTCTCCAGTGGGCGGGGCTAACGTTGCAATGATGAAGTAGGCGTTGACTTCTTCTGCGGAGGCGGAGTTTTACCTATAGATAGGCACGAGTCATTCGCTGGATCTGGTTTCAATAAAAGCTTTTATTGGACTAACAAGGAAGTTTTCAGTTCTGAAACTTACAGGATATTCTTATAGTACAATTACCTCTTATATATCAAAAGCTCAAGGAAAAGATGATTTTCTCAATTCATGACCTCTTTCATATGCTATATATGACAATTATAAATATATGACAATCCAAATGTAGACAATCATATACCTTCTTGATTTTCTTGATATCTGGATCTTCATCATCTTGATTGGACTGATAGGGCAACATTCGCTCTTTCGTTTTATTCAGAACAACAACCTACACAGATAACGCAGCAAATCAGCATATTAATGATTTCTGAAGGATCATGTGACACTGAAGACTGGAGTAATGATGCTGAAAATTCAGCTTTGATCACAGGAATAAATTACATTTTACAATATATTCACATAGAAAAGAGTTATTTTAAATTGTAATATTTTTCACAATATTAATGTATTTTACTGTATTTATAGTCAACCTTTGTAAGCAGAAGAGAATTCTTTCAAAGACATAAAAAAAAAAAAAACAGTATTCCAATGAACAATGAAATACACATAGATGGAGCTGATGAAGATGTACTGACCTCTGCCTTCAGTCTCTCGATCTCTGTATCCTGGTCTTCCAGTTGCGTCCGCAGTTGATTTGCCGCCACTTTCTCCGTCTCCATGATCTGCACCAGATGGATGTATTTCTGCATGAGAACTTCCCGCTCTATGATCAGGTCTGAATAACTGCCAGCGTCAGCAGAAGAACAAAGCTGGTTAGAAACATTTTCAAAGAGAAAACCTGAGCACTAAATTAATAAATGAGTCACTTGAGCCTTTTAAAAGCCTCAAACAAACAAACTATGCAAGTACACAAAAGCTTCTAGGATATTTTAACAGAAACCATGTTTATTACAAGTGAACCCTTATTTAATGCAGTGTGGGCCGTATTTTCCTGCCCATGTTGCATCTGTCTAATGTGAGTAAATGAAGATGAATATGCAGTGAAATACCATGTTTGATTGGATGCACAACCTTTGATGTCAACAAGAAAATATATAAGAAGCATTTTCTTCTTCACTTAAAAAAATGTGTAAGCCTACAGTATTTTTGTTATCCAAACTATCCATGCATATATGGTGAGATGCATTTTAATATTTGCATTCAGCATTATATTTCTGTGCAGTGTGCAACCGCTCATAACTGACTTGTAACCCACCACTGATGAAGAGTGAAAAGTGAGATACTGACAGATTATATCTTGCTTGCTTTTATACCTCATACCAAATCCACTAAATCTACATGCTGCTATAATGAAGCTTTTAGTTAAAGTCAGTTTAGTAAAGGCACCACTGAGGTCCTGACTTATGAACCACATGTAAAACTGTGACGTAATGTTAAAAAACACAGCATTTTTCAGGAAGAAATTGTTAAATTTGAAAATAATGCAAAGAGAAACATTTTCAGCAGTTTCAGACTTCAGACAAACTGCTTGGAACAACTGTGACAAACTTCAAACTAATCATTTATTGAGCTGACGGATAAAGAAGAGCTATAATGGCATGCATCATGTCTGTATTATATATATTGGGTTTCATGGGTTTGGACTGAAACCCAATCCGAAGAAAACCAGAGTTCTTTTTTTAATATAAACTTCATCTCAGATGTTTCTACTAAAATCCCTTTGGATAAATATATAAATATATAAATATATATAAAAAAAAAAAAATCATAAATGAGCCCATTTTTGACATACAATGAGAGATAAAAACAACCTAAGTTGGGTTGAAAATGGACAAAGGCAGTGGTTGGGTTAAATGTTTGACCAACCTGCTGGGTAGTTTTATTTAACTCAACTATTGTTTAAAAATTACTGTATTGCTTGCTTAAAACAAACTTAAAATTTGTTGGAAATTAACATTTATTAATATGATCAATAAATGAACATTAAATAAATAATAAATAATAATAAATATGCTTATTAATAAACGTTCCCACTCTAAAAAATGTTTGGTTAAAAACAACCCAAGTTGGGTTGAAAATGGACAAACCCAGCAATTGGGTTGTTTTAACCCAGTGGTTGAGTTAAATGTTTGCCCAACGTGCTGGGTAGTTTTACTTAACCCAACTACTGATTAAAAATGACTATATGTCTGGCTTAAAATGAATCCAAAATAGGTGAGAAATTAAAAATCAGACACATAATTACTAGAGGCAACAATAATAATCAAAAGGTGAACATTTATGAATAAGCAATTTAATAAATGTTTATTGTTTATTATTCATTATCTTATTAATAAATGCTCATTTATTAAACATATTAATAAATGTTAATTTCCAGCATTTTTTGGGTTCATTTTAAGCAAGCAATACAGTAATTTTTATACAACAGTTGAGTTAAATAAAACTCAACCCAACTTGGGTTGTTTTTAACCCAGCATTTTTTAGAGTGCAACTTTTGATTATTATTGTTTCCTGTAGCAATTATGTGTCAGATTTTTCATTTCCAACCTATTTTGGGTTAATTTTAAGCCAGACATATAGTCATTTTTATACAACAGTTGAGTTAAATAAAACTACTCAGCACGTTGGGCAAACATTTAACCCATCCGCTGCGTTAAAACAACCCAATCACTGGCTTTGTCCATTTTCAACCCAACTTTTTTAGAGAGAAGTTTGTAACATTATTTTTTTCTCAAGAGAAACATCTGAGAAGCAAAAGTCCTACAGAAAAAGGCTGTTACATGACATGCTAACCAGCTCAGCAAAAACACATTTTGTTCTCAAAAGACGTTAAGTGTTTTGTCTTTTTATTGTACCTGGCCTGTTGAATGGCCTCCACCCACTCATTACAGTCAGCATCCTCTTCTGTCCGCAGCTCCAGAGGTTTCTGCCCATCGTGGCCGAAAATCACCAGGAAGTAATGCTGGACAGATGAGAAATTAAGTGTAAAAGCCACAAATCAACATTCAGCATTGCAAGTGGCCCACGGTGGGCAGCATTAAAACAGTTCTGACCTAAATAGAGACGCTTCCAGCGGCCACTAGCATGAACTTGCCTGCACTCATTAAACGGAAATGACAGTAGACGTGTTACTGAGTAATTCTGCCCTAAATCATAAAGCAGCACGTGAAACAGCCATTCAAAAGAAGACAAAATAACAAAACACCAAGCTGACAAACAGTGAAAAAATGTTGCTTTTTAACATTTTCAGTGTGTAATGTTGCTGTTTGAACATGAAAAAGGGAGTTATTCAGTGTCGGAACTCCCTGAAACGCCTCCATTGTAGTCTTGAGTTTTCTTCCAGGAACGAACACGTCACAATATTCCTCATTTAAATAATTTATGCGCAGAATAAAGGGGCGGGGCCTGGTTGAGTTAGTTAGAAGTGTGTTGAAACTGGTGGTTATGGTAAGGGGCGGGGCATTTTTCAAACACACTCTAAGTGCTAGACCAATCACAACACACTGCTCCTGCTGACCAATCAGAGCACATTGTGCTTTTCAGAAGGAGGGGCTTCATAGAGACAGAGCGTTACTGACAGACTGGGAAGAGAGGAGCTGCAACAATGGAGAATATGAGGAAAAATAATGTGTTTCTTGAACATTCAAGCATGAAAACTTATTCTAGAGGACTTCAAAACGAATAGGTCCCCTTTAACAGATCCCATCTGGAAGGGAAAAACCAAAGGCGTTCCTTTTCTGTCCTGGACATGTTCTTGACAGGTTTACCCTCAAATAAGTGAAACAGTGAGAGAAACTGTGAGTGTGTTTTATAGGACGTAGGCTCGCTTAAGGGCTCGTTTGTGTTCTCATGATGCATGGCTGGTGTATGTGTGTGTGGTTATGTAACTCTGTCTTTAATGCGCTGTCCTGAGCCTCGGGCCTTGTTTAAACCGAGAGATAACAATAGACACGACCGGCCCACAAATACACTGGATTCTGTTTCACTTTCACCGACCCACAGAACGATCATCTCCCACTGAATCCCACTTAAATCACAGCTGTATGCATCTGCTCTGTCCAATTACAGTAACAATGCTTGACGGGTCAGAATTCACATTCATATCTGACTTGTTTGCATAATTTTTTTCTTGCAGCCCTACATGCATGTTTTCTTCATGCACACAAATTGCCCTTCCAAAGTCATGCGCTGTAGACTTTCATTGAAATAGCCATGTCTGAGAGAAACACGCTGCTAGAAGCGCTACTATTCTTAGATGGGCAACCCAGCACTGTACAATATGAAAAGATGCTCGCATATGTGTGCGGCGCGTTTACATCTGTAAGGATACAGAAAATTATACAGTGGGTACGGAAAGTATTCAGACCCCCTTACATTTTTCACTCTTTTTTATATTGCAGCCATTTGCTAAAATCATTTAAGTTCATTTTTTTCCTCATTAATGTACACACAGCACCCCATATTGACAGAAAAACACAGAATTGTTGACATTTTTGCAGATTTATTCAAAAAGAAAAACTGAAATATCACATGGTCCTAAGTATTCAGACCCTTTGCTGTGACACTCATATATTTAACTCAGGTGCTGTCCATTTCTTCTGATCATCCTTTAGATGGTTCTACACCTTCATTTGAGTCCAGCTGTGTTTGATTCTACTGATTGGACTTGATTAGGAAAGCCACACACCTGTCTATATAAGACCTTACAGCTCACAGTGCATGTCAGAGCAAATGAGAATCATGAGGTCAAATGAACTGCCTGAAGAGCTCAGAAACAGAATTGTGGCATGTATATAATCAACATGCAATGGCATTCACAAATCATTTTAATATTAAATATTCACACATTAAAAAAAATGTTTACGGCAGGAATGGACTTCATCTATTGGGAGATAATATACAGCGCAACAGCTTGACTCCAAACTATTTTCCAAATTTTTCTACATAGCAATGAACGTATCACATAACATAACAATATTATCAAATCTGTGTTTATATAAATATGAAACAGCACTGATTGATAATAATTAGTGCTGTCAAATCGATTAATTGCATCCAACATAAAAGTTTGTAAGTATGTGTGTATGTGTGTTAATGTGTGTGTGTGTGTGTGTGTGTGTGTGTGTGTGTGTGTGTGTGTGTGTGTGTGTGTGTGTGTGTGTGTGTGTGTGTGTGTGTGTGTGTGTGTGTGTACTTGTTTTTGTGAAATATCAGGACATAAATGTGTATAATGACATGGGTATGACATGGGTATTACAAAAAAAGGTGAAATATGAGGACATTCAGCATGTCCCCACTTTTCAAAAGGCTTATAAATCACACAGAATGAGTTTTTGTGAGAAAGTAAAAGTGTGCACAGTTTCCTGTGATGGTTAGGTTTAGGGTTAGGGGTAGTGTAGGGGGATAGTAAATACGGTTTGTACAGTATAAAAACCATTATGTCTATGGAATGTCCCCACATTTCACAAAAACAAACATGTGTGTGTGTGTGTGTGTGTGTGTGTGTGTGTGTGTGTGTGTGTGTGTGTGTGTGTGTGTGTGTGTGTGTGTGTGTGTGTGTGTGTGTGTGTGTGTGTGTGTGTGTATATATATGTATGTATGTATGCACAGTATCTCACAAAAGTGAGTACACCCCTCAGATTTCAGCAACCATTTTATTATATATTCTCAAGGGACAATACTATAGAAATGCAAAATGGATATACTTTAGAGTAGTCAATGTGCAGCTTGTATGGCAGTACAGATTTACTGTCCTCTGAAAATAACAACATACATACATAACAAATAATCGATCACTAATAATAATCATAAATGTTTCTTGAGCAGCAAATCAGCATATTAGAATGATTTCTGACGGATCATGTGACACTGAAGACTGGAGAATAATTACATAATTAAAATATATTTAAATATATCAATTCAAAATGTTTCATGTTATTACTGTTCTACTGTATTTTTGGTCAAATCAATGCAGCCTTGTGAGCAGAAGAGACTTCTTCTTCCGTCAAAAACATCAAAAAATTTACTGACCCCAAACTTTTGAACAGTAATTTATTCAGTGATATAAAAGTCTGACAGACAGACTTGATTACATCATTTTCAATGAAGTGAGTGGTCAACAAAATAAATAGGGTAAGTTTTTATTTTAATGTTGACTTTAAGGGGAACAGAACTCACAGCTCCAGTGATGTGTAAGTGCTGCAAGCATGATAATACAGCGGCTCTTCAACATGACATCAAACCCCATTTCCATGGTAACACAAGTCACTGAAACGCTGCTGGTTGTGTCAAGCATATTTCATTTGCATCTGAATCTTTATGATGTACATGTTCAAAGAGGGAGATAAACCTACTGCTGGAGAGCGAGAGGAAATATTGGCTGATCGGCTAATGAGCAAACTACTTAGTAGAATCGCATTAAAAACATTACCATAATCAATTATAATTTTATTCTAAACTAAAAGCAGCCATTTCATGCTAAATATATAATTTTTTCCAACAATAAATGACTGTTTTATAAATATCCAGGCTAATTTGCATATCACAAAAGCTTGTTAAATTGAGTTGCCCAGAAATCAAAGCACAATCAGCATTTGCTTTTACTTTGAAGCTCTCTGATGCTTTGCGCTGTTTGAAATGCCCACTGCTTTATGCCATGATGCAAAATCACAAACATGCTCAACTTCAACATACGTCATTTTATCAGTCTTTTGGAGAAGATGACTGGCGATGTACAATGATAAAAGCACCAAAAGAATTATGCAAGTGGGTGTAAATAAAAAAACATGCAAAGTAAAAAGTCATGATGCAATCACGAAAAAAAATAAACTATACAAAAAAATTAAATTAAATAAAAAAATAAAATAAAGAAATCAATAAATTAAATAAAGAAATTCAAATAAAAATAGAAAAGTAAAAAGAAATAAAAAATAAAATAATTTAAAAATTAAAATAAATAAACTATAAATAAAATAAATAAAAAAATAAATAAAATAAATATGGAATGTTGCACTTTAGAGGTCAAACAGTCGGTGGTGCAGAGGCCATCCACACACACACACACACACACACACACACACACACACACGCACAGACACACACACACGCACAGACACACACACACACACACACACACACACACACACACACACACACACAGTGTGTGACAGTGCATTGCTGGCCAGAGGCAACAGCTGATAATCTCACAGATGTGTGTGTGTGTGTGTGTGTGTGTGTGTGTGTGTGTGTGTGTGTGTGTGTGTGTGTGTGTGTGTGTGTGTGTGTGTGTGTGTGTGTGTGTGTGTGTGTGTGTGTGTATGCAACATCTGCTATAGTGTAACAGAAGAGATTGTTTGTGTATGTGGGTTTACTTAGCTAAATATGACAACACTTTGCTTTAGGGAGATGTCGTCAACTAGAAAAAATTATACATAAATACAGACTTTTTTATTATTATTTTTAAATTGCAAAAAATATATATGTCATGGTTAGGCTATTTTAATTCTAATTTATATTTTAATTTTGATGACAATTATTCGCAACTAACCACAAAATTCTCATTATTGCGTAGGGACATTTTACATTTTTGTCATTATTTTTATTTCATAGTTTTCAGTCATGTGACAGGCCCGGAGACCCGGGCCCTCATTTATCAACAGTGTGTAGAAAAGGTTCTATATTTTGTCCTACGAATAAAATTTTTAATGTGCCTAAGTACAAGAAAACCCATATTTATCAAACGTGCACACGCGGTTCTTACGCACATGATTAAGCAATCATTGTTGATAAATCCCACATGTGCGTAAGTACCATGTTCGTTCACGGTCAATAGCACCCATATATGACAATACTTCCCTTTAAAAATCACGTGATCATGCTATTCTACCACTAGATTCTCTGCGTAAGCATGCTCAGAGGTCTGCTTATATTTACACACATTTCTACGTATAAGTTCATGTTGGTGAATCCCACACTTTGCGTGCAACTGTTCTTACGCACTCATTACACACAAATCTGTCCGTACGCACCACTGATAAAAGAGGGCAAAACATCCACCTGCAGCACAGGCCTGTCAATTTTCTCAAAAGAAGAAAAATACAAATATGCAAACAAAATGTGAGTTTTGGGCGCTTGTGATCCATATCCAGCACCTGCTGCAGTATTTCAATCACTATAAAGAGCTGGAAACACTAAAAAGCTTAATGTGAAAAACACTGCCTAAAGGTACTAAAACAGTGATATTAAAAGATCAAATTGAATGTTTACTTCCATCCACTGTAGAAAAATGAAGCCAAATATCTCAGTAATGGTCGTTTTTCAATTACATCATTCGGAGCCTGAGTGATTCGGTATCGAGATCCCGCATACACTCATTCGCTAACACAGCTGTCAATCATGATGTTACAACCCGTTTTTAAAGCATCAAATAACTAACAAAAACCAAACTTACTGTAAAAATGAACACTTGAACATACATCTGCATGATAAGAAATACTTAAAAATGACAGAAACAATCTCTGGAAAAAAAATATTTGAAGTGTAGTCGAATTTTTTAGTTTAGCTCACGTCCCATTGAATTACATGGAAAGGGCGGGGTTTATGACCTATACTGCAGCTAGCCACCATTGAAATGTTTTGGCTTCACTTTTCAGGATGTGTGCAGCACATTTGCCATAAACCTGGAAAAAATGACTATCAGGCAGTGGAGGAAAGTCTCGTTTTGCCCTCCAGGTGGGCGCTCCTATAAGGGTGCATTTACACCATTTTCAACTAAAAACAGAAAACTTTCATTGCGTTTTGACCATTCATTTACACGAAAATTGCATTTTGGGGGCTTGAAAATGCTACCTTTTGAACACGGGTTTCAAAGAGCAAGTTTTTGAAAACAATACTGTTACTGTCTCTAACTATAAAAATGCAAATATGTGAAACCGGTGATGTCATGCGCATGCGTATTATGTGTTCAGTCTATAAGTGCGTAGTTTTTCCGTTACAAAGTAACATCGGCAACTACTGGCCTGGCAACAGAATACAGCACTTTTATTCGTTTATGTGGGTCTGTGTGAATGAGGATCGTTTTGACAAAGTTGTCGTCTGTTCACAAAAACGTAAAGGAAAAACTTTTCAGTTTTTAGAACATCGCTGTCGTGTAAACATATTCTAAGGGTGTGAAAACAATGAAATGGTAAAAGTATACTGTAATAGTATTTTATATACCAACACAATGATTATTTTAATTAAAATTAGCACAAATTAAAAATTTGAAAAAATTTTTTTTTAAAGCTGCAGTCCGTAACTTTTTTTTGGTTAAAAATGATCCAAAATCAATTTTTGAGCAAGTACATAACCAGCCAGTGTTCTAATTATCGTATCTCGATTCACAACAGTAAGCTTGTAATAATGTTTTATAATAAGAGTGACATGGTGGATTTCCGGGTGAAATTCGAGCATGCAGCAGTTCGTCCGTGCGTCATTACGTCACGTCCGTAAACAGAAAGAAGGAGTCCAGGCTAGTTGGTTTTATCACGTGAGGATGCTGCCGGTAGCAGCATATTTATAGCCTGTTCTCACAGCGGCTGAAATAATTAAACTTATCATTTTGATGGCGGATTGTAATCCAGAAAGCTCCAAATGACAATCATCAGTGATAACTGGAGATTCACCCGTAGTCAAAAAGCAAAAGACTTTGGACTGTGGAGTGGATACAGAAATTGAAATCTACAGGTAATATACACCAAATAAATTGTTAACATTAACAATTTGAGAACAATATAACAGTAATAATAATTTGCATGGTTTGGCATAATCTGAGCTAAGCGATCGTTAGATTTAATCATCATTGGCAGCGTGATTTATTGTAGCCTAATGCTTTTTTCCTCAGTTGGTCAGAACAAAAGTGGCAGAAATGTTACTTATTTGTTCAGATGATATTTTCCAGTGAAAAATCTTATATTGGTCAGTTTCAAAAATGTATAATCTGTGATTCTGAAGTTCAGTATCCACACTGGTGTAGTGATTGACAGCAAACATTAGATTCATCCGCGCTGACGAGCCGTGCCGATGCTCAACGCACGTAACAATAACAATTCCGCATATGACTGCAATGGCAGGTTTCAAACAGAGATGGCGACAAAGAGAAACAAAATCACGGACTGCAGCTTTAAATTTGAAGTAAATAAATTTAGATCATTTGAATTTGAAATTTGGGTTATTAAAAAAAAACAAATCACAGGAAACTACAAAACTCAGGCAGATCCTGCTCATCAGGGTGTCAGGAAACAGCCCTTAATCTGGACCAAACGTGTCGGCCTGAGTGCTGTCGTGCTGATGAGGGGCTTTCAAGTCTCGTGTGGTCCCAACGAACGGCCGGGGATCAGAATATATCTGCTTCATACGCAGAACATAAGTGTATAATCTGCAAGATGCCGCTTAACACCAGTGACCGCAGCGCATATTCCTTTATGTGCATGCTTGTTTTCAGGGCTGTAAAAAATGTCTTAATATAATAACTCTTGACCAGATATTTTACAGGCTGTGATTAATGGATAAGCAGGGTGGCTGTCTAATATATCATCAATATATAAATATATTACACTATGATAACAGCACAAATAAGCAATATTTACAGAAACTAACACAGTGAAGAAACTTCTGTTAATTAGCCAAGCATGCAGTTATTGGCTGATGCTAATTTCAAAATAGCCAAATGTCAGTCAGCTGTTTCGGGGTTTTCGGTGGAAATGTTTCAGAGGTGAGCATAACTAAAAAAATGCTCATTCGCTATAAAAATTTATTGGTCCGTATTTTATCTGATGAAGAACTAAAACTGCATTTGTAAAATAAAACTTTGAAACCATAATATCAGTGCACAGACATATTCTCAACTAATTTAAATGCTGAAATATTAAATTGCAAAATATGGGCTATTATTGTTGTTTTATAACATCTTTACACCAACACAAAGTCCGGGGATAGTTGTTACATGAGGGAGGCTACTGTATATCCTAGTAACTGTAATCCAGAAATTTGATTAACATTCTAGTAAGTTTCTCTCAAAGTGTTTCAACATACGTTGTTCCAGTAACGTTAACAGAACGTTCAGTCAGAGTTATGAGGTCTTTAAATGTTATTTATACATTGTTAATGAAATGTTTTTTCCTGAAACATTTTAGTTGGACGTTTGTCTCAGGGTTATTTTAGTTTTTATTATATATATATATATATATAAAATGCATTTTTTTATTATGCATTATGCATTATTAGTTTTTATAATATTTTGAATTAGCTTTTCATTTTAGATTATTAGTTTTTGTTTATTTTATTTAAATTTTTAGTCATTTTATAATTTTTTTGTTTTTTATAATTTTTATTTCAGTTTATTTAGTTTATTTTTTATTAATTTCCAATTAATAATTTTAGTCCTTCAATTTACACTTATTTCAGTTTATTGCCAAGGCAACATTTATAATTTTAAATTAGTTTACATTTTTCAACGAATAATTATATTCTATTTAAGCATTATTTAAATGAGCAGAAATGTTTTTAATTAATGATTATAACCCTGGTTCGCCTAACTTTTGCATCCATTTGTTCCTCTTTAAGTGCACTCAATATCAGCTGTGTGCAAAATGAACCACATTTGGTTTTCGATCACTGAAAATGAGTAAAATTCAACAATTTGAACCTGGAGCTGCTTTGATATGTCCATATCTATGGGACTGAACTACATAGGGCCTTGAATTAAGATTTCAAAAGGAAAGTTTATTAAGAATGAGAATTTAGAAGGATATTAAGATATCTTCAATACTTTTAGAGTTACAGGCATGACAACTTTAGACAGGTATGTTTTATGCAACTGAGTTGATAGAAAAACACGAGATACGTTTCTCGTTTCAACTTTATTTGTTCTTCAGATATTCCTCTTTAAAAGATAAAAAGTATCAGCTGTATGCAAAGTGACCCACATTTGGTTTTTGACCACTGAAAATGTGTACAATTGTAATGTGTAAATTTACCAATTTACTCATGGAGCCATATTAAATATCTCTGGGAATGAACCATCGAGGGCCTTTAAAATGAAGAAACCAAAAGGCAATTTTGGTAAGAACCAGAATCTAAAAGGATATTAAGATATCTTTAATAATTCTTGAGTTACAGGCATGCAAACTTGATGCAAAAACACACAAGAAGTGCTTTCTTCCCATTTTTGAACCGTCACTGTTGCATATAATGAAACAAAGATTGCTAAAGTCAATTGATTTTACTAATAGATCTACCAATCCCTGTGCAAAAATAAAATAATGCTGCTGCCATCTTTCTAAAGTCATTTTTACACCCCTCTAATTTGGCTTCAAATCTCAAGTGAAAATGATCATTTTGACCCCCCTCTACAAAATAGTGAATATACATCTTTGACATTTAATATTTTGGCTTTCATCACTATTCATGTTTGTCTTTCTACAGAAAAAATATTAACAAAATCATAAATTTGAGCCGGGGACCTCTGCTTGAGTTGGCACAGAATGACTCAAAACTAACGTCCCCATAATGATCTAATGAAGGTTCAGAGTAACAAGAGCAGTGGTTTTGTGTGTTGGTTTCACAAATCTAGTTTTAAATTTGATCTGTTTTTTTTTTTTTGTGAATTCTGCCCTTCAAGTTCTCATATTATCTTTCATATTTTTTAAAATAAAGATTTCAAACTAAAATTGTGATATCATTCTGTAGATATGTGTAACATTTGTTGAACACGATGAAACCACATAGACCAAATGTTTTTGATTTTATTTTGTCCTCAAAACACATTTATATTGCGTACATACAGAAGCTAACCAAGACCTTAAAACTTTCAACCGTGTTCAATGACACACAAACACTCATAAACACACACAAACACGTGGTGTGTGTAGAAACCAGCTTCCTCCCATCTGGCACATTCACACGACAAATGTGGCTTTTATCGTAACCCCGAGTAATTACCAGACCATAGATGAAATGTAGAGTGAATGTGAGGTCAGATCATACCTGCTGTTTATCTGAGCTCTCTTTCCCAACGGTGGACACTTTTGGAGCCGGAATCCTCTCGCAGGAGCATCCCTCCAGCAAATAAATCCCAGATGGTCTGGTGCTCTGCTCGTTCTCAAAGTAGAATAGCACGTTCTGATAAAGCGCGAAATACTTCTCGGTCCAGCGGTTGTTTTCTGCGGCTTTTTTACTCAAGTATCCACGTTTAATTCCCTCTTTACGCGCGACCATGGACAGATAGAGCGCGTGTCCTTCATTATAACGCACGCTCTTCTGCATCTTAAAGTCCTGATTGTCACACGGAGCCCATCATCAATCTCATCCTCACACACAGCAGCCAGAAATGATGATCTAAAGTCCAGCCAAAAGCGCTGATGCTGCGCGTAAAGGAGATTCCAGACGCGCGTCACGCGTAATTACGCACAGCTATATAAAGGAGTGCGCGTGTAGGAAAAAAAAGCGAAAATACAGTAAAAGAGTCAGCAAATATTAATAAAAATATGATCTGAACTGCGCGCAGGGACGTAAAACAAAAATAGATTCAGTGAGCAGACGGTACAACAGAATCACGACCGAGATCAGCGCTAATCGGCTTTGACACCAACTTAAAGAGACAGAACTATTTACCCTCTCAGTCTCCATTTACCTCACTGTCAAGAGAGACTCTCTCTGGTTTCTTTCTCACGCGTGCCTGAAGTTAGGTTCATGATTTTAATCAGAAATACTGCAGATGCTTGAACGAACTCTGTTTTCAGAAGTATTAAATAAATCTAGCCGTTTTCAAATAGTTTAATTTTTTCCAACGAGCGTTTCCCAGCAAACACTGGTCCGGTGTCCCTTCAAAGTACCGAATCAGTTCGTTCGTTATAAATGATTCACCGATACTTTTGATTCGCTGCTCGCATTTGCGTCTCATTTGTATCAAAATATTTAAATACTGCTGTTCTTTATTTATATAAATCAGTGTGCTCTCTAATTTTATTAGTTGTATTTTTGTGTAAATGTCCACCACTATCAAACTAAATGGTCTAAGGTACAACACACCATCATTTCTCTGTAAAAATAGGATTATAACAATTGTAACTGTAAGAAGATTCATTTAAATTTAACGTTTGATAGCCTGAATCACTGTTTAGGCCTAAATATTGTGACTTACGCCCCCTGGTGGTTAATGTATCACCAACAACACACGCATAGCACTAAATATATACACCGATTTAAAAATATAATATGATTATTTGGTGCCTGTGTTGTGCATAAATAATCTGACTAATTTTGCACAAGAATCTTGGATTCTTCTGGAATGGCATTCTTTGAAAAGGATGCATTTTATACAGCCTTATGTTTTGTTTTTGTTTTTATGAACTTGAAGACAAATATCACATATCAGAGCATATAAAACAAAGAGTACCAACAATAAATAGAATACAAAATAAAAATGCATACAAAAAAATACCAATAATAAAAAAGTGCTACATATTATTAGGGCAGTTACATGAATTTGAAAAGCTTTAGAATTTATATTGTTTTTATAAGCTTTTTGATCTCATGTTTGAGAGAGTTTAAAAATATATTGTGAGATCGGTGTTAATATATGAGGGTTTCTTGAGAGTTATTTTTGTCTTATGAGTATAAAACTTTGCCAAAACAATTTTGTTTTTGAGAAAAATATGGGTTTTGAAAACAAAGTAAAATGTCATGGGGTTGTAAATTAAGTTCTGTTTAATTTTTTTTTTTGTTAAAATCAGTCCAAAAAGAAATAGAAAATGGGCAATAAAGAAATAAACGTTCAATATCCTCAGATGATGTGTTACAAAAAGTACATTTATCACAAACAGTATGGATAAATCTACTAATGGCTGCATTTACAGGATAACATCTATGGATAATTTTGTAAATGATTTCTTTTACTTTATTAGAAATGATGTATTTATATGGTAAATTCCAAATGCTGTGCCAAGATATACAATGAGATTTAAGCCATTTTGATTGACATGAAGGAATGGATCCAACATTAAAGGAATTTCTTATAAAATTGTTATTAAAATGTTTATCAAAAAAGGAGAGACCATTTACAAAAAGTTGAGGATTTTGTAAGGTCGTATTATTAACATTTATGTCTGAGAATTTGGTTAACATTTATTATGCTATTGGGGATAGACTTAATTACTTTAAATTATTTTTCATATTTTGAAATAAAGTTAGGGTATGTATATAATTTTCCATTTCTGTCAATAAGCTGGTTAACAATTAAAATGTTGTGTTGAACCCAATTATCCATGTACAATGACTTCTTATTATGAATGATATTACCATTGTTCCATACAAAGCACCTGACCAGAAAAGTAATGCTTGTTTGTGATAATTTGTCAAAGCAATAGGAAGTTTACCAGTTATATAAGGACATTGCAACAAAAAATTTAAACCCTCAAGTTTTTCAAGTAAAAAAATACATCCTTATGTTTTTGTCCAAACAAAACCTCTTAGCAGTACAATCACAACAGGAGAACACATGTGACACCTTAAAAATAATCTAAATGGGTTTTGGAATAGTTTCATATGATGTCTGTGTTCAGAAACTCGTATTAAACTTGTGGTTGTGAAAAGGGAAACTCTCAACGGTTCTAATTTCATCTCCTCCTCCTGGCTGTATAGCTGACTTCACTCCTACAAAGATATGAACTTGTGTCTTACGGAGGAAGAGCCCGTGATACCGGACGCCCACCTGAACGCAACCTCTGCAGGGCCGATCTGTAACAGAGCGGGAAACCACATTAAGAACTTACCCAGCATGCTTTGAGACTTATCTGGGATGCACAAGCAGAAGGTGCACCATAATATCTGCTGATATTATTGCATATCCTCACAGCCAAAACTCATTCATCTTGAAACACATGGGTGTGAAAAGTGAAAATCCATCCTAAACATCTCCACAAGCCTACGAGTGTCTAAATGCCACTCAAAACAAGGATAATGGGATACATTCCGCTTCATCCAGTTCAAAGGCAGAACTAGGACAGTATTTCTGATCCAGTCCGGCATTGCATTAGGTCAGCTGAGGTCCTCATACATGATTTGACATTCAGTGTAAGCCATCTATTGGAGGCAAGGGAAAACATTTGGATGAGAAAATCGGCATTTCATAAACATGTGACAATTTTGTAATGTAAATGTAAATTATTATATAAATATTATAGTATTAGTTGCTTGTTAATAATGTATGGTATTTGGCATTCCATTAACCCAAAAATTGTGTAAACATCAATAGGAATAGGAACATAAATGTACATTGGACTAAAAAAAAAACATTGCTTCCTCATTGAAAACTGTTTGGAAGAGGTTGAATATGAGAGAAACTATAAAAACATTCTTAAAAATTCCAAAAGTTTTTTTCTTAGTGTGAAGAACAATCTAAGAACATTTTGCCACTATAGAGAGCCTTTTGTGGAATGGAAAGGTCCCACTTTTGCTGCCAAAACAGCCCTGACCCGTCGAGGCATGGACTCCTCTAGACCCCTGAAGGTGTGCTGTGGTATCTGACACCAAGATGTTAGCAGCAGATCCTTTAAATCCTGGAAGTTGTGAGGTGGAGCCTCCATGGATCGGACTTGTTTGTTCAGCACATCCCACATATGCTCTTTGGATTGAGATCTGGGGAATTTGGAGGCCAAATCAACTCCTCAAACTATTCCTGAACCATTTTCGCTTTGTGGCAGGACACATTATCCTGCTGAAAGAGGCCACAGTTTCCACTAATATAAGAAATAATTATTCACTTCACCTATCAGTGGTCATAATGTTATGCCTGATTGGTGAGCATAAATTAAACTCAGTTATAACCTCCAAAGAGCCTTTGGGTCAGGGAATGCTTTGGCAAGGGCAACCTCTGTGGGATTATGTGGGATTACTGGTTTGTCTGTCAATCCCAAATATAGCGGCATACTTCTAAATCTCAAAAACAGGGAGAGTGTGGCAATCTGTTTGTAGATGTTCTGTTTCTAAACAAATGCAAATGGAATGAAGAATCAAGACCAAAGATTTATGGATTTATTTAGAAAGGGCATTTCCAGGCCAGATGTTCAAATACCGAGAACAAACATCATTTTTATTTGCACCACTAAACTGAAACGTCAACGATAGCATTGCAAAACATTAAATGAACTCGACGAATATATATTTTACCGTGCTTCTGTAAGTGGTGTTACTATAAAGCTATTTCTACTGCACAAGCAACTGTAAAATTAAAATTAATATAGTAGTCTATTAAATTAAATAATATAATCTATGAAAAATGTCCGGAATCAGTAGGTCACTTTATTGGTGTTTGATAAACCAAGCATCACTAGTACTATTGCTCATACTTATAGTTAATGGTTTAAATAAATAAAAGTATTCAACTTCAACCATAATTCATTTGAAAATCATAGAGATCTTTTGACACCCTATCAACCACCTAACAACATATTATCAACCTCTCAGGAAACCCTATCAACAGCATAGCAATGTACTAAAAACCCTCAGAACACCCTATGCATACTGTAGTCTTGTGTCAGTAAGTTGTGCACAGGTAATGGATTTCACATGTATCATCTGAAATGAAAATCAATCTCAGCAGACATTGCCGACTGCTAACAGAGAAAAAGCATCACTAATGTCACTCAGTTTACTGGAAAAAAAGTTGCACCTGATGTTCTTGAGTAGTTGCCATGACGATGGCTAAACAATTAAACTGTCCACTGTAACGCAGGTTCATGGTTTCTATTAACAGCAGACACATGTACAATGTTACAGGTGTGTAATAATAAAATAGAAATACTCTTTAGTATTCAATTCCGAACATAGACAGTGTGTTTGCGTATGTATTTACACCAATCAGGCATAACATTATGAGCACTGACAGATGAAGTGAATCACACTGATCATCTCTTCATTATTGCACCTGTTAGTGGATATATTAGGCAAAGTTGATGTTAGAAGCAGAAAAAATGGGCAAGCATAAGGATTTGAGCGAGTTTGACAAGGGCCAAATTGTGATGCTAGACGACTGGATCAGAGCATCTCCAAAACTGCAGCTCTTGTGGGGTGTTCCCGGTCTGCAGTGGTCAGTATCTATCAAAAGTGCTCCAAGGAAGGAACAGTGGTGAACCGGCGACAGGGTCGTGGGTGGCCAAGACTCACTGAAGGCTGGTCCGTGTGGTCCGATCCAACAGATGAGCTACTTTGCTCAAGAAGTTAATGCTGGTTCTGATAGAAAGGTGTCAGAATACAGTTGTACATCACGTGGATGGCCGGGTGTGTGTGCGTCACTTACCTGGGGAACACATGGCACCAGGATGCACTATGGGAAGAAGGCGAGCCGGCGGAGGCAGTGTGATGCTTTGGGCAATGTTCTGCTGGGAAACCTTGGGTCCTGCCATCCATGTGGATGTTACTTTGACACAAACCACCTACCTAAGCATTGTTGCAGACCATGTACACCCTTTCATGGAAACTGTGGCCTTTCAGCAGGGTAATGTGTCCTGCCACAAAGCGAAAATGGTTCAGGAATGGTTTGAGAAGCACAAAATGAGTTTGAGGTGTTGATTTGGCCTCCAAATTCCCCAGATCTCAAACCAATGGAGCATCTACGGGATGTGCTGAACAAACGAGTTTGATCCATGGAGGATCCACCTCACAACTTACAGGACTTAAAAGGTGCCCTAGAACTTTTTTTAAAAGGTATAATATAAGTCTAATGTGTCCCCTGAATGTGTCTGTAGAGTTTCAGCTCTAAATACCCCATAGATGTTTTTTAATTCATTTTTTTAACTGCCTATTTTAAGGTATATTTAGAAACGAGCCGATTTCAGGTTGCGGCCCCTTTAAATCGCGCTGTCTCCGCCCCCTCCCGAGCTCACAGCATAAACAAAGTTCACACAGCTAATATAACCCTCAAAATGGATCTTTACAAAGTGTTCGTCATGCATACTGCCTGCATACATTGGATCATGTGAGTATAGTATTTATTTGGATGTTTACATTTGATTCTGAGTTTGAGGCTATATGCTCCGTGGGTAATGGCTAATGCTACACTGTTGGAGAGATTTATAAAGAATGAAGTTGTGTTTATGAATTATACAGACTGCAAGTGTTTAAAAATTAAAATAGCGACAGCTCTTGTCTCCGTGAATACAGTAAGAAACAATGGTAACTTTAACCACATTTAACAGTACATTTAGCAACATGCTAACGAAACATTTAGAAAGAATTTACAAATATCACAAAAAATATCATGATATCATGGATCATGTCAGTTATTATTGCTCCATCTGCCATTTTTCGCTGTTTTCCTTGCTTGCTAACCTAGTCTGATGATTCAGCTGTGCACATCCAGACGTTCTGCCCTTACTAACTGCCCTTGTGTTATACCTCAATCATGGGCTGTCATTATGCAAATATTGGGGGTGTATACCCCGACTGTTACATAACAGTCGGTGTTATGTTGAGATTCGCCTGTTCTTCGGAGGTCTTTTAAACAAATGAGATTTATATAAGAAGGAGGAAACAATGGAGTTTGAGACTCACTGTATGTCATTTCCATGTACTGAACTCTTGTTATTCAACTATGCCAAGATAAATTCAATTTTTAATTCTAGGGCACCTTTAAAGGATCTCCTGCTAACATCTTGGTGTCAGATACCACAGCACACCTTCAGGGGTCTAGAGGAGTCCATGCCTCGACGGGTCAGGGCTGTTTTGGCAGCAAAAGTGGACCAACACAATATTAGGAAGGTGGTCATAATGTATGCATATATGTACACACCAAGAACAACCGAGATGAGATCTGTCGTGTTGATAGCTCAGACCATCATTATGTTGATGGACAGGAATGTTGTTCCAGGATCAACAATTATTAGATGTTGTGGTAGAAATTCCCCTAGGCACCTGACTGAAGTTAAAACGGCACGTCTCCTAATTAACGCTTACAAATGTATCCTCTAGCACATCTCCTAATCGACATCAGCTGAGTCGGACGACGTCTCATCCCCTATGAACACTATTACTTGGGAATAGGGTCTCTAGTGTTCCACTAACCTGCAGTAACCACACAGACTCCAATGCAATGCATTTTATCATGGCCAAAGGACCTCACGTCAATCACAGAGAATTCCCCTGCCAAAGAGAATACAACAGTTTATACAGAATAGATATATGGCAAAGGTAACATTTTTCTCTAATATGATTGGTTCTTCATATGTGAAATATGGTTTTTTGATTACTTTAGCTTGATATTGAGTCATTATATTTAAACACCCATCTAGCCTCCTTTATGCATCTGTTATTTCAGCACACTAACTTTGGTTAAAGTGTTGGTACTTTTTTTTTGTTCTCAAAAGCATACAAATGTTAATCCTGCAAGAAAAAGAAATGTTAGTTATAATTAATAAAAATTTCCTTCACAATGTTGAACCAGGAACACATCTTACTTGGCAAAATCACGGCGACCTATCAAATCCACTCAGTTGGTGTGGAAGTTCACAGTGAGTTTAGTCAAACCTGTGTGCACAAGACACATACGCAGCGGTTCTTTATTTCACTGGTTGTCATGGAGATGGCATTGCTCAAGTGGACTGAAACGACGCCATCTCACCTTCCAATCAACCTGACGACAGTTCTTTTCACATATGTAAAGTAGCTACTATTTCAGTGTAGTGCAGATGTATACACACCATTATATCTAAGGTATGATGGAAAAAAGACAGGAAATGCAGCTGAGTTTTTTTTTTTTCCTTTCAGGAGTTGCTTCCTGTATTGAAAAACATTTTACAGCACTTCTATCTGCATGTCCTCGAGTTCTGTCATCATCCAAAGATGATGCATGCATAAGTACAGTTTCAACTCGGCTAGAATGGTGCAGTGTCTCTTACTGAAACTCAGGCTCTCTACAGTGAAGTAATACTTTAAACAAACAAAAAAAAAAACTAATAACAACAGCAGCAGCATCACTTTTACACACATAAATGAATGCGGGTGATTCACATGGGTGAATCTGCTGAAATTGGTTGGGTAACATTCATCCCAAAATCAAAAATAATTATATTTTGTTTTTCATTAAGAAAATTAAGTGCATTTGCATTATCAGAAATGTTCCTTATTTTTATGACAATAGAGCACATTCCTCCTTCAAAGTCTTATTACTGTAATTAATAAATAAAATATTAATAATTAATAAAATATACAGTATTTATACATGGTTTAATTTACTGCCTTTAATATATGTTTATATTAATGAAATATAAAACATCGTACTGCAGTATTCTATTACTGTAATACGAAATGACTGTATTCATTAGAATTACATTAAGAATGAGATTTTAAAAAAAGACAAAAGAAAAACCACCAGATAGATAGATAGATAGATAGAACCATATCACAATAGAACAATAGATGGAACGATAGATAGAATGATTGCACAATAAAAAAGGATAGACAGAACGTTGGATAGAACGATAGAACAATAGATTGAACAATATAAAGAATGATAGATAGATGGATAGATAGAGCGATAGAAAGAACGATAGATAGATGATAGATAGATTTATAGAAAGAAAGAATGATAGAATGACAGACAGAACAATATAGATAGATAGAACGATAGATATAGATATAAAGAATGATAGATAGATGAATGGATAGAGTAATCTATCGAACGATCTAATAGAACGATAGATAGAACGATACGATAGATAGAACGATAGATAGAACGATACGATAGATAGAACGATACGATAGATAGAACGATACGATAGATAGAACGATACGATAGATAGAACGATACGATAGATAGAACGATAGATAGATAGAACGATAGATAGAACGATAGACAGAACGATAGACAGAACGATAGACAGAACGATAGACAGAACGATAGACAGACAGTAATAGAATGATAGACAGAACAATATAGATAGAACGATAGATAGAACGATAGATAGAACGATAGATAGAACGATAGATGATAGATAGAGCGATAGAATGATAGATAGAGCGATAGAATGATAGACAGAACAATATAGATAGAACGATAGATAGACAGAGTAATAGACAGAACAATATAGATAGAATGATAGAACGATAGATAGAATGATAGACAGAACGATAGCTAGCTAGATAGATAGATAGATAGAGCGATAGAATGATAGACAGAACAATATAGATAGAATGATAGAAAGAACGATAGACAGAACGATAGCTAGATAGATAGATACAGACAGAGTAAAAGAATGATAGACAGAACAATATAGACAGAATGATAGAAAGAACGATAGATGATAGATAGATACATAGAAAGAAAGAAAGAAAGAATGATAGAATGACGGACAAAATTATATAGATAGAACGATAGATAGATATAAAGAACGATAGATGAATGGATAGATAGAGTAATAGAATGATAGACAGAACAATATAGAATGATAGAAAGAACGATGGATAGATGATAGATATATAGAAAGAACGATAGGATGACAGACAGAACAAGATAGAACGATGGATAGATAGACAGAGTAATAGATAGATAGACAGAACAATATAGATAGAATAATAGAAAGAACGATAGATAGAACGATAGATAGAACGATACGATAGATAGAACGATAGATAGATAGATAGTAATAGAATGATAGAACGATAGATAGAACGATAGATAGAACGATAGATAGATAGAACGATAGATAGAACGATAGACAGAACGATAGATAGATAGTAATAGAATGATAGAACAATATAGATAGAACGATAGATAGAACGATAGAACGATAGATAGAACGATAGACAGAACGATAGACAGAACGATAGACAGAACGATAGATAGACAGTAATAGAATGATAGACAGAACAATATAGATAGAACGATAGATAGATAGAACGATAGATAGATAGAACGATAGATAGATAGAACGATAGATAGAGAACGATAGAACGATAGATAGAACGATACGATAGATAGAACGATACGATAGATAGAACGATACGATAGATAGTAATAGAATGATAGAACAATATAGATAGAACGATAGATAGAACGATAGATAGAATGATAGATAGAACGATAGATAGAACGATAGAACGATAGACAGAACGATAAATAGACAGTAATAGAATGATAGACAGAACAATATAGATAGAACGATAGATAGAACGATAGATAGATAGAACGATAGATAGATAGAACGATAGATAGAACGATAGATAGATAGATAGAGCGATAGAATGATAGACAGAACAATATAGATAGAATGATAGAAAGAACGATATGATAGATATATAGAAAGAAAGAAAGAAAGAATGATAGAATGACGGACAAAATGATATAGATAGAACGATAGATAGATATAAAGAATGATAGATGAATGGATAGAGTAATAGAATGATAGACAGAACAATATAGATAGAACGATAGATAGAACGATAGATAGAACGAGACAGAACGATAGCTAGATAGATAGATAGAGTAAAAGAATGATAGACAGAACAATATAGATAGAATGATAGAAAGAACGATAGATGATAGATATATAGAAAGAATGATAGAATGACGGACAAAATGATATAGATAGAATGATAGATAGATATAAAGAACGATAGATGAATGGCTAGATATATAGAAAGAAAGAACGATAGATAGATAGACAGTAATAGAATGATAGACAGAACAATATAGAATGATAGAAAGAACGATAGATAGATATATAGAAAGAAAGAACGATAGATAGATAGAGTAATAGATAGACAGAACAATATAAATAGAACGATAGAACGATAGAGAGAACGATAGATAGATAGAACGATAGACAGAACAATATAGATAGAACAATAGAACGATAGATAGATAGATATAGATAGATAAAAACATAGATAGAACGATAGATAGATAGAACGATAGATAGATAGAACAATAGATAGAACAATATAGATAGAACAATAGAACGATAGATAGATAGATATAGATAGATAAAAACATAGATAGAACGATAGATAGATAGAACGATAGATAGATAGAACGATAGATAGATAGAACGATAGATAGACAGAACAATATAGATAGAACAATATAGACAGACAGACAGACAGACAGACAGACAGACAGATAGACAGATAGACAGATAGATAGACAGACAGACAGACAGATAGATAGATAGACAGATAGATAGACAGATAGACAGACAGACAGATAGATAGACAGATAGACAGACAGACAGATAGATAGACTGACAGATAGATAAACTGACAGATAGATAGATAGATAGATAGATAGATAGATAGATAGACAGACAGACAGACAGACAGACAGACAGACAGACAGACAGACAGACAGACAGACAGACAGACTCTTGTGGTTGGGCCTCCTTAGAATGAATATATTGTAAGAAATGTCTCTGTGGTCTCTCAAAATCTAACAAAATTGCTTGTTTAAATTGTTTCTAAATCCTGAAAGGGTCCAAATGTGTTTCTGAAGTTCTTGAGAATCAAGGTTATTTTAAGTGTTGATGTTTTCCTGCTTCTCTCTCTCTCTCAGTCTCTCGCTCTTTCTCCCACCCTGCCTGTTTCTCCTCTCAGCATGTGAATAATGCACCTCTCATTGTCGCTTAGATCCGATCAACGTCATGCCTGCAATGCAAGAGCGCTCAAACGCATTTACACTACAGACAGACAGGCAGCTGTGGCATAACTGACTTCGGCCTCTATCCGGATCGCTCTAAATATCTGTCTGTGATTATACGGTAAGAACAAAATGTATTCTCTCTTCTTTATCCATTTACCACACTGCAACTCTGTAGTATCATTTCTTAGCATATGCAAACTGAAGGTACATGTTCTAACACACAGTTGAAGGCACTGAATAAGGTTTGCTTGATGCATTGTTAGATCTTTCATTTGTTTCAGTGGTTAAGTTGAAGCAGTGAGAGCATCCAGTGCCTTGATTAGAATAGAAACACTTTGCGACCTCTTCAAAATCACAAGTGCATACTGAATATATGCTGTTTTACATATCATCTTTCCATGTACATTACAAAAGCTTGAAGACAACCATAAGCGTAATGGCATAGAGTCATTTTCAGATGGTCTTTTAATCTATATTGATATGCAGAACAGCTGGACAGGATTTTCAAAGGCCACTTTACTCTTTCTATGTGCAGCCCACAAGTGGAGCTTCTCTACCTGCTCCCAGTAGAGCTGAGCAGAACATCGCTGACATGGTACAATCACCGCTACTCAAAAGCAATCGTCATTTCCTCCATGGTAACAGCGTGCGAGCTGCTCATGACAACTTGTTCAAACCCTTGTTTTCACATAGAGGAAATGCACAATGATACTTGGACAGTCAGTGCTGATAATGTTATGAGGCTTTGATTTTAACACCATGCAAATGCAATTAAAGTCAACATGAATTATCTTCGCAAGCATTTTACAACTGTAATCTGACTTTTCTGAGGGTAACTCGATATTCAGTGAGAAAAAAAGGCTTGAGACTTCATAGCATCAGCTGAAAAGGACAGTCGTTTGACTGGAAAGCAAAACATTCTGGTGAAAAACCAGAAATTTATTTCAAAGATCATCTGATGAAATTACCTTTGAAATAATGCACACTAATGACTTTTAGACAGTAACACTGGCAATGCATGCTAATAATTTTGATTTCAAGTTGCATTTTGGGAGAAGATTGAAAAAAAATTAGAAATTATCTTTGAAATAACCTGCGCTAATGAATCGTTCACAATCAATAAGAAAAAGGGCTGTTGGCTCTGATAGCCTAGTGGTTAGCGCACTGAAAAGAAAAAAGGTCGATTTTGATTTCATGTTGACTTTAAAGGGTTAGTTCACCCAAAAAATTTAAATTGTCATTAATTACTCACCCTCATGTCACCCGTAAGAGAACTTAAGATTAACACAAATTAAGATATTTTTGATAAAATCCGATGGCTCAGTGAGGCCTCCATTGACATTAAGATAATTAACACTTTCAAATGCCCAGAAAACTACTAAAAACATATTTAAAGCAGTTCATGTGACTACCGTGGTTCAACCCTAATGTTATGAAGCAACGAGAATAGTTTTTGTGTGCCAAAAAAACCCAAAATAACGACTTAATTCAACAATATCTAGTGATGGGCGATTTCAAAACACTGCTTGATGAAGCTTCGAAGCTTTCGTTTCGAATCAGTGGATCGGAGCATGAATCAAACTGCCAAAGTCACGTGATTATAGTAAACAAGGCTTTGTTACATCATAAGTGTTTCAAAACGTTTCAAAATGTCAATGGTTCACGTCACTTTGGCAGTTTGATACACGCTCCGAATCACTGATTCGAAACAAAAGATTCGTAAAGCTTCATGAAGCAGTGTTTTGAAAAGGACTCGCTTGAGGTAAATGCTACTGACACAGTGTAGACAAGCTGTTTTGAGCGATTACCTGATATTATACAGTTCAGCAAATTGTACTGTATCTTTGGACATACCTTCAGATGTTCATTCATGTTTATTCTGTAACTAGTATTAAAGAAGAAGAGATTATCGCATTCACTCGCGCACCCTCTGAAATGAAGCGCTTGTACAGTGATCTGTCACATCACATCAAAAAGCGATCTGTCACACAACAATAAAGAGCGTCAAAACAGAAATTTTTTTTGCTTGAATTTCGTGATAAAATACACAGAATTTGAAAGATGACACTGTTTCTTATCGAAAGTAACAAAATGCTGAGCTTATTGCAATAATTGGTGGGTTAATGGTGGTTAGGGCTGCTGTATTTGTCGTGTAGATCCAATGGGCTGGGCGGGGCAGCAGGAGGCGGGGTGCGTTCGTTATGCCATGAGAGCATCGCAGTTTTTGCGGTTCGGTTTGAATATCGTTACAACCTACTCTCTTTGCGTAAGCACCACTAACTGTCTCTCCGATTGACTTTAAATGTATTCAGAAACACTTGATAAATCCCAATCAGAGGCATGATGTTCTGCAGGCTCTGAGAAAGTAACACCAAGGACAGCAAACACAATGGTCTTTAGAAAGATGCAGTTGCTAAAGAAAGCGTGAGGGAGGCCAAGCTCTGCGCTCATATTGAAAAGGACAGGCATCGCAAAGAATGTTGTCTGGAGGTAATGGCAAACAATAAAGCCAAGGTCTCCACTTCGGTTTATTGAATTTAGCTTTCAGAAAAAAAGGTACTGGAGAGGGAGAGCTGTAATTCTACAGAAAGAGAGCTTGTTGCTGAGCAAGACTGGCTAAGGAACATGTAACAAAACGTGAAGTGCATTTGGTTCCATTTGAATTTTTTTGCAGCATTTGTGTGCAACCAATCAATCACCTAATAACGAGCAGACCACAGTAATTCAAAGCTACCCGAGTCTTCCAATTAGTACTTGTAATGCATGTAATCTGACGTAAGAAGAGCTTTTCAAATAGGCCGGTCTTATACAGCCTACTATATCATATTTGAAACAGAAATTTTGAAGGCCTCTAAATTATCAGTATGGCCAAAATGTTACTGAAAAACTTGTACACAATCTACTACATACACTAAAAAAAATGCTGGGTTAAAAACAACCTAAGCTGGGTTGAAAATGGACAAACCCAACAATTGGGTTGTTTTAACCCAGCGTTTGCCCAACATGCTAGGTAGTTTTATTTACCTCAACTATTGTTTAAAAATTGTATTGCTTGCTTAAAATAAACCCAAAATATGTTGGAAATTAATGTTTTTTAATATGTTTAATAAAACAAACATTTATTAAATTGCTTATTAATAAATGTTCACCTTTTGATTATGATTGTTGCCTCTAGTAATTATGTGTCTGATTTTTAATTTCCAACCTAATATGGGTTCATTTTAAGGCAGTTAGATTGAAACTATTATAATAATAATAATGTATGGAATTAGACAGCAGGAGTCAGATTTCATTTATCACAAGAGTGAGGAGCTGACTGATGATGGCGGAAGATTTTTGCAATATTTTTGGATTTAAACCCAGTGCTAATAGGGAACCTGCAAAGGATTATCTGTGTTTTCTAGTTGTTGTGTTTTTCATTAAGAATAATAACCCACCATTCAAGCATTGCCACCCCCGAATTGACACTAATTTGAAAGCAAAAGTAAAATCTGCATGGCCATTCATAGTCTATTGGTGCAGTGCATTTTCAGTTCATTCCTATGGAAAACCCCCTCCCCCTCCCGGTGATACCGGTATTACCAGTTTTGTCACGCGTCGATTAACCGTTGGGAAAATTTTCACCATCACAACCCTACATAGCAATAGAGGCGGTGCAACTATAACGATCAGTCTATAATCCCACCCACTTTGACGCGGTACTAAACTGCAGTGGAAAAGCAAACCGAAAGTAAAGCAAGCCGAGCAGAGCTGTACCACGCAGTGAAAAAGCACTATTATTGTAATATGTCACGCTTTACCTGGCTAATTTTGTCCCCCTCTTTACAGGCTTTGTCATGGCAGCATCCACGATCCCCATCAGGTGTGAGTTACAGTGAAAGAGGTGAAGATGGAAGGTCCACAAGTAGTCAACATTGACAGCAACTCCTTGCTTAAGGCCGTCTACCTAAGTCGTCTCCGTCTCACACGGCTACTCCTGGAAGGCGGTGCTTACATAAACGAGAGTAACGAGTGTGGCGAAACACCCCTTATGGTCGCCTGCAGGAGCAGGCATACGGACCAGCAAAGTGTTTCGAAGGTTAAAATGGTGGGGTACCTGCTCGAAAGTGGAGCTGACCCGAACATCCAGGATAAAAGTGGGAAGACGGCCCTAATGCATGCCTGCTTGGAGCAAGCCGGTTCTGAAGTGGTGGCGTTGCTCTTGGGTAGTGGGGCAGACCCGTGTCTTGAGGACCACACTGGTTCTTCAGCTCTGATATACGCCATCAATGCCAGCGATGAAGAAACTCTTAAAATGTTGATGGATGCATGCAAAGCCAGAGGAAAAGAAGTTATCATCATTACCCCGGATAAACTTGCTTATGGAAGGCAAATGACAAAACAGTACCTATCCATTCCTCCACTTGCAATGGTGGAACAATGGGACAAGGAAAACTCCACCATCGTTCCCTGTGCTTCTCCATCTGATATTCTCCTCAGTACATCTCCACATGGGACTCTTTGTTCTAAACCTACAGAGCATATGTTTTCCTTTCAGGATCTCCAAAGCATGACCAATTCCCAGCCAGCTTCTCCATCCCACCAGGCTCCCCTGGTGCACAGTCGAGTGAGTAAACTCCACAATCTCCAAAGATTACATTCCGAGCCTTGGCTGAAAATCCCGCAGTCTTTTCTAGCCCAACAGCACATCAAAGCCACCCCGGCTACGGAGGAACTCCCAGACATCACACCCGAAGAGGAGTTCAGTTTCAGAATGAAGAGATTGGCTTTCGGTAATAAGCCACTATCACGACATTGCAGTGTTGATCTGAAAGAAGCCAACTGTTTGAGTCAAACTCTAAGTCAGGGAAGCAATAGTGGAGGTCTAAGACCGGAAGGAGCACTGTGCCGAAACATGTCCTTTGATAGCTTATCTTCCTTGCACTCTTTATCCCATCCCAATCTTCATAGCAAAAGCAGCGTGGAAGCTTTACCGGCTGATAAGGACCCAGGCAAATCCTTGCCAAATTTGGCTGTGTCCAGTCTCCGCAACATCATCCAGAGAAGGAAACTAGGAATGGACCACTACAGCTCTGATTCCCAACTATCAGTGAGCCTTGCCAACTCTCCGGAAGACCGTAAAGGACATCTGGAGAAGAGAAAGCTTGCTGCGAACTCGCGTTCTCCTACCTTGGTAGGCTCCCGGGAGTCTCTTGAGAATGCGTCGTTGACGCACATGCACAGGAGGAATCCAATCAGCTACGAGCGTCGGGGCTCTGGAGCGCTTTTGGATCCCATTTCCCATCCTAAAGCTGGTTTCCTCCCTCCTCTGAACCAGCATGCCCTGATCCCAAACATCACTGGAAGCGGAAACTCAAGCAGCAAAGCAGTTTGTGGCGTAGCAGCAGGGACAAAGCCTTGCATTCCCTCAGCTCCTGCAGGTTTTCCTAAGGATCTCAAGACTAGGAGGATGCTGATGAGAAGACACTCCATGCAAACCGAGCAGCTCAAGCGACTTGGTGAATTCACTGAAATTTTTGGGCACTGAATGGTTGCTACCATTGTAAACCGTTTGACTGTAACAAATGCGGCAATTTGCACTGACAATTAATTGCTGGTCGCTGAAACTGAACAAATAACATCTTGTGTCTAAGCTAAAATGAACAATTTCAACCGTGCATCTTTAAGGTGCGGTCACATTTACTGTTGCTCAGTGAAAATTTGTGTGGGTAATTACAGAAGGAATCTCAACAATCAGATAGGAAAGATTTACCCTCTCGGATTTTGCTTGTATTCAAGTTGACCAACAAAAAGCTGCTTGGTTTGAAAGTGACTTCTGTGTGAGCTGTGGTTCATATATCTCTATGCTATTGACAATGGACCTTTTTGTTGCCCATGAAATTTCACTGTGACCACACCCTACACTTAAATAAAACTCAATAGAAATGAATGGCTATGAATGTGGCAAGTGCTTCAATATCGAAGAAAACAGGGTATAAAACATTCAACATGCAGGTTTGAAATATGCATTAATGGCATAGAAATTCAGCTTGCCAACTACAAATTCATTTGTAATACATTTTAATAATTGTGTATAGAACATACTTTTGCTTGTGTATTGTTTGATGCTCACAATGTCTTAAAAAAAAAGAATCAATTTTTACGAAATTCTATATTGCGAGCAGTAAATTTGCAGCAAATCACTCACCAATTGGACAATCTCAATTTATCTAAATGACTAAACAAAAGGCTGGTCGAAATATATGTTGTCATAAATGAGCATGAGACAATGAATTTGCATATTTATCAAAATTTTATTCTACATGAGATACATATTAGAAATGAATGTTGTTTTGAAGAACATCCTTAGGTCCCATACCAGATAATTAATCAAATAAATCTGGTTTTCATGAATAAATAGATACACATTATGCAAACTGGTACATCTTAACAGCTTTTTGTAAAGCATAAAAATACTTTAATTGTGATGATTTAATTAATCAGTAACAGTGAGAAAATAATTTAACTCCCAAAGTATTCCACAAAGCACAAATATAATGGAGAAGATCTGAGATGTCTCATTTCACAGACATTTAATCTCAATCCTTCCGTAACAATCATCTGTATCTTAAAAAGATTTGTATTTGGTTTGTGACAGAATAATAGAAGCCTTCAGATTATTTAAATATACAAGTCAATATATCAAATAAACTGTTTCATCACTGTTTATGTTGTGTTTTATCACTATGAAGAAAAATGAAATAAAAAATAAGGAACAATCACTCGTCCTGTATTTCATTTCACCAATCACAGTAAAAGTGCATTTTGCAAACTAATAAATTTAGATTTTCGTTAAGCTGCAGCATTTAAAAATGATTTCAGAAACTTGGCATAAACATATTCATAATTCATATGAGGAGGGAAAAAAAACTTTGTTTTGCAGGTTTAAGGTACATTTTAAGCTGAATGTAAAATTGCAGGACCACAGTCAAGTGAATAGAGAAGGTTATTGCATTTATAAAATGGCTACTTAGTTCAGAAACATCATCCAGCATAATTTAAGGAAAGAGTTTCCATGAGATTCTTCAATCTGTCAAACTCATTAAAAGTAAGATACTTTATCGTCTGTATTAATTAGGACCAGTGCTTAATTTGTAAATCGTAAGAGGCAAAGGGCAGAACACGTGCTTAAAATAACATGCCATGTACTCAAATCCCCACAAGCTCTGGCACTTACAGGCCTCAATTTTGAATAATTTGCATGATATACATACTGTGGCAATAATTTAAGGCTACTCAAATTAATTTACAAATTACACAAGTCACATATTTATATATTTTTCAATCAAAACAGCAAAATTCGACTAAAGTCGTCCAGTAGTTCAGTGCCAGTCTTTTAACATTTCTATCGTAAGATATCGTGAGTTAAAAATGTTATATTACCTCACGCTCTTTCACCGTTAAAACGCTAGAATTCATGCTCGCAGTCTTCATACACCCGGCACAATGTGACGCCAGGCATGACGCAAGCGTTTTTTGCTAGTTTCAGCCTGACACAGTTATCATTTTCACATCCAGCGCCCACGTTGTTTAAATAGCAAATGAACTCGCGCCCATCTGTTCACCCATGGGTGTGCTGATCTGAAAACGAGGTGTGTTAAGGCGCATTGTTGGTGTGTTGCTATTTTGAGGCAACTGAAAACGCAGTATTTTTTATGTTATTTCAAGGGTGCGTTAGATCCTTTCCACTTGCAAATTCTGGCGTGTAAATAGCGACTCCGCCATGTTGCAAGCGCATCTGGCTTTTAAAGGGAATGGGAGATTGGTTTATTGCATGTTACGCCCAAAACACACCCATGACTCATTAAGAGAATAGGTACAACCCATTTGGACCATGCACCTGGCGCGCCGACCATTTTTTCCATCATTAAACTAGCAAAAGTGGATTCGGACATGGCCTAAGTGTACCAGCGCCATACGCTTTGATTGTTAAAATAGGGTCCTTTGATTTGATTGGCCGTCTCATTCATTTTGACATTGGTGAGCGCTGTTATTAGACCACTGAGGCAGACCAGACTAACTTTAAACTTTTTGTAATCCTAACATGAGAGACACAGCTCAATGGAGAGCAGTAGAGCAAAATAAAGAATATCAAATATTGGGGACGCGTCAATCGCAATGTCTATTGTTAATGTAAATAGCATATTTATGGCCGGAAGGGCAAAAAAGTACATGGTGTGGCCATTTGTATCGCTAATCTTTCCATTTCTGTCATCACAATCAATATTCTGTTTAATGTCTCTTCTGACAAGAGATACCAGATCCGCACAGGTACTGGTGCTGTGTCGAATTCTGACCCCCGCCAAATTATTACCCCCTAGGTTTAGGATTAGGTGTGGGGGTTAGGATTAGGCAATAAAAAGCAAAAAAACACAAAACACTGGAACACGCAAAAACCAACAGGTCCCAGATCCCGTTCCGGCACAAATTAAGCACTGGTGAGGACATTTGGCAGGATTATTAACTGGCAAAATGGTGGGCTGAGCAAAATTCAAAAATTAAAAAACATGGAAAGTGTTCAGATGTGTTGAGATTTTTTTCAGGCCAACTTTAAAAGCCTGATTTTTCAATTCCTGGCTGGTCACACCATCTAGTGTTAATAGTAGGGGCTGTTTTTCAGGTTGTCCAGTAAAATTAATTAATAAAGCCATTTAAAGATCTTAATAAAGACCTTTTCTTTAATCAATACAGTAGTGTGAAAATAATTATATAAATGTTAAAGCAGATTGTTTTATAGAGATGATCTTACAGTCTTTTTTCCTTTACACTGAACTGTATTTTTGGTGAATATATGTGGTTTGAAACTAAACAACCACCAATGTTTTCATAAGCATGACATCGCGCTTTTTTTAGGTTATAATTGCAGAATGAGAATTATAATTTGCCCTATCAAAAATATCACCTTTAATCAACACATGAACTGTTCCAAAAATAGTATTTAAGCTTAATAAAAGCTTAATTGAATTAGCAGATGATTTCATCTATATGTTTTAAATAATCAAACGGAGGAGTATTTTACCCTCTGTGTATTTTACAGATCGAGGAACATTGACTAATCATAAGACGCAGTACTTAGAAAGTACAATAATCAGTACATAAAATCTTCATATGGATTTTTACATCCACGTGAAGTTACTTCATATGATAAAAGTAAATTATGACTGATGGGAAAAAACACTGCAGATTCCAGACTTAAAATTTGAGAAACGCAGGACTTCACATGCTCGGTCACCGTGTGCGCAATCAAGTAATGATTATAATTCTCTGTATATCTGACATCATAGTCATACAAAAAACAATTCCGTTTGAGTTCAAACCAACATTCATCGACCAGCATCCAACGAACAGACCCCGGAAACACAACCGAAGAAGCACAGCACAGTTCTCACAATTTTATTTTCGTTGCTGATCCAAGACCTCTGCTTTATTCTAAAGGATTGCCAATATAGTTCCACTTCAATGAAGTGCTTTTTAATCTCCTTTAAAATGCATCAAACTCTCCATACCTTGTCAGAATTGTCAGACACGGATTTTCTAAGCATCTGCGGTTACGATCGTGAAGGTCCCACTGGCTGCCTGTGATTGGAAAGTTTATAAGTTACCAGTGTTCAAATGCTCAGTGAGATGAAGAAGAAAAACTCCATGTCCATGGCCTGATGGGGGACACAGGAGCTTCCTCCATGGATGACTGGAATTAGGGCTCCGTCCAGATCGTTCATATACTTCTGAGGCAAGAGGCGGCCACCAGAGCCAGCCTGGTACTCTACCTACAAAAACACAACAATGAGTGGATTTCAAATGCATCTTTTGTATAGAGGGTATGCATGTGACGTCACCATCGGCCGGAGTGACTGCAGTTACACCCACTGAGTGGCAGCATTGGCTTTCAGTGTGAATAGCGTGAAAAACACACAAAACGCATCTAAAATGGAAAAGAGCTGTGTGATTGACTGTACAGAGAGATTTGACAAGAAATCGACGGGAAAGGGATGTCAATGCATATCCTCTATATAATCTACATACTACAGTGTCTTGAGAGTAACTAATGGATTGATGCCAGTAACAAACAATTATATCCAAAAAGCAGCAGTGATAAACATTTAATGTCACCTTATACTGGCCCTCAGACTTAAAACTCTGCATCAAAAGCTCAAGCCTCAAGATTCATTTAAGTGAACCGTTTTTTTCAGGTGGTTTCAATGAACTGGGTAGTGTTGTCACGATACCAAAATTTTGACTTCGATACGATACCCAACTTAAATATCACGATACCGATACTTAAACGATACTATGGCAAAAACCTAAAACAGCAGGAAATAACATATGACAGAACTTCTTTCTTCACCAGTGTGCAGGCTGATAATTCTGGATTTGTGCTTCATTGCCATGAAGTTAGTTAGCTTTAATATAATTTTTAATGTTTATTATTTTCATGCTCAATAAAATTGTAAATTTATTTGCGGTTATGCTTTTTTCCCGTTTTTTTATACATGTAGGTTTTTGACAGTAAGATTATTGTAAATATTAGATTACTGTAAATAATTAGAGCAATGTTATTCATGCCTAAATTGTTTTAAAATAACCGTAGACTATATACCTTCACATATTTATGTATTTTTAAATAAATTTTTGCAACCAAAAATCACTTATTAAACTTACACTCAATAATACACCTCTTTGCGGAGGTCTGCTTGCACGAGAAAAATAAATAAATAACACTCATTTAATGTTTGAGAGCATAAACATAATGCTGGTACAAATCGGGAAGTTTGTCGGCAAGATGCTTTGCCAAGTTGGATGCGTTGGCTCCCTATGCTTGTGTTATTTTGTATATTTTGCAGACGGGCTTTGTGGTGTCCGTGGGCTTTCATTGTAAGCAAAATAATGCCATATTTCGCTTCGTGCATCAGCTTTCTCAACAATTTGTGGACGGTCTGCAAGAGCACCTGTATTTGCAAACATACCTCTCATTTCGTCAAAATAAAAGCTGTTGCGCAGTTGAGAGGAATAAACACGCACTCAATAATGTGCTTTAGAAGCAGCGCGCTGCACGCACACTGCCCCCTGCCCCCTGCTGTCGCACATTAGGAAATACGGCTGGCACTCAAAGTACCGGTACTAATAAAATGAAGAGCCGGACCGTTTTTAAAAGCAGGGTATCACTAAGCAACTGGGTTGAATTCATTGATTCAATGATAAACCAAAAGCTGTAATACAAACATTGATCAGCCAACAATGTTTACAGCATTTAAATTTGTCAACCATACTTGCTTGATGCGTGAGAACCAATGAGGTTCATTCTCGTCTGTTACACAGAATGTTTGAGCCTCCGCAAAAAAAAAAACATTGAGGTTTGTTCTCACGCGTCAAACAAGTATGGTTGAGCTGTATGTTCGCTGATCAACGTTCATATGTGAATAAAAGCCTAAATTAAATCTGTTCATTATATAAAGTGATCGTGTCTCTTCAGAGGACTTGGATTAAACCACTTCATTCATATGGATTTCTCTCACGATTTATTTATGAACATTTATGAACCGTTTCAGTTAGTTAAGAACTTTATTAATCCCACAAGGGGCAATTCAAGTAGAGTAGTAGCATCATATAGCAGACACAAAACATCACATAGACTGTACAAAGAATACAAAGTCTTGAGTGAAATAGACTTTCAAAGGAGGGACAGAAATGTCTGTCTGAACTATCAATTTTTGGTTGAACTATCAATTTAAAGGTTTTCTTTTGTTCATAACAGCCAGTGCAATTTCCGTCTTACATTACAAAATGAGTTTCAGAGTTGTTTCATCAACACTCCTGTGCAATTTAGTGCCGAAAATGACTTACCATGTCTGAGTCGGTGGAGACTCGGAGTGCGATAGAGTTGAATCCATTTGCCATGAGCACAGAGAGGTGCGGGCAGAGGGCAGCGCAGCTGGCGGTAGCAATCTCTCTCTGAAACTGAGCTGATGATGTGAGGATGGCAGATAGGGAGATGTCTGAAGACTTCAGCAGATAGAAGACCTGATGGGAGAGACAGGACATGAGCCAGAGATGACAACAACGAACTCATTGTGTGGGGGTCATGCAGTACACACCTCAGTACACCTGATGGTTCGGCCATCCATCTCAAACTCAGAGTCCTGCTGGATCTTAACGCTGGACACCCCCTCCAGAGACTTGCCATCCACTGGACTGGTGACTCTGCAAACATACAAAACATGTTATACTTTCTTAGGGGAATAATTTTTGACCTGACACAGCATCTTAACCACTGAAGGAAGCTGAAGGAATTAATTTTAAATAATGCCAAATTAATTAATGCAGTGCACACTTTCAAGGTCACTTGCAGCAGCGCCCAAACCGATCAATAGTGCTTTATCACTCAGGTTATTCAGTACAGTATTGGCATACCATACATCCATAAGGAAGCATCTGATAAGAACACTCTACTGGTCAAAAGTTTTGCTTTTGACTGCTCAAGGAACATTTCTGATTATTATCAATGTTGAAAACAACTTAACATTTTGGTGGAAACTGTCATACACTAAAATACTTTTATTCAGCAAGGATAAATTAAGTTATTTAAAAATAACAGTGAAGACATTTACAATGTTACAAAAGATTTCTATTTCAATGCATTTCTATGCAAATGCTCTTTTGAATTTTCTATTCATCAAAGAATCCTGAAAAAAATGTATCACTGCAGTGCTTCCCACAGGTTTGAAATATACTTGCGGTGGTAGCCGGGTGAAAAATCCTCCTATTACCCACAGCACAAAAATGGTCTACTACATGTGACAAACAAATAATGTGTGATTTTTAACAGTATTTTTATTTACTGAAATTAATTTTAATTACGTATTACATTTAATTACATACTAATATTATGCATTATTATGCATTTTAAATTATGCAAAATTACAGCATTTAAATGGTTCACATTTTCCTATGTTCTCCTTGCTGTCATATAGTGTCTCTCTCAGTGAATGGGACACAGATTTTACTAGTAAAATTTATAAAATGAATAATGTGTGTCAAATAATGTTCTTAGTCTTTTCTTCCTGTGGGGGAGACTACAATAATTTACTATGAATTAAATGGAAATCAAATTAAATACAATTTATTGTGTAACCAAAATACCAATAATGCCCAAAAGAAAAAGAAAAAACTTAGCGTGACTTTTAATTATAAACAAGCACGAAATACACCGAGACTCTTATTTTGAAATGTCTGTACTATTGCAGGCTGATCCTTCAGATTCTTACAATCTTCTAAAACATTTTTTATAAAGGTCATAAAGTAGACATTGTAATACTTCATCAACTTCAGTTCATTAGCAATCGCTTGGCATAAATCTGCGCTTTTCATTGATTGAGAATCCCTTTGAAGCAGATTGAAGCGCTGTTGCACAAGCTTGTAGAACATGCAACAGTGCCCCCTTGTGGCATTGCAAAACGCAGCGCCTGTGGGAATGTTAGCGGGAGTACAGTTCTGACGCACATGTAACGAGCAGGTATGAAACGAGTAGTTTATCAATCGTGGATGTGTCTCCAAATATACTTGGGCGGCCGTTATTATACGTGGGCGGCCCGCCCAAGTAAAATCTATGTGTGGGAAGCACTGCACTGTTTCCACAAAAATGTCAAGCATCAAAAACATTGATGATGATAATAATAAGATAGCATAGAATAACCATTATTAATAGAGCAATAGTAATAATTGAAAATAATTGAGCATCAAATCATCATATTAGAATGATTTCTGAAGGATCATGTGACACTGAAGACTGGAGTAATGATGCTAAAAATTCAGCTTTGATCACAGGAATAAATTACATAAAAAAAAAATAAAAACAGAAAAGTTATTTTAAATTGTAATAATATTTCACAGTATTAGCGTTTTTACTGTATTTTTGATCAAATAAATGAAGCCTTGGTGGGCAGAAGGGACTTTTTTTACATTAAACATTAAAATCTTAATTATTCTAAAATTTTGATAGTGTAAATATGTATGATAAATCGTTGGTACCCAGTATTGACAGGTGCGATCCATTCGACCCAGCGTACATTCACATTTTCCCGTGTCTCTTCTGAATCCGCCTTTCCACAGGGTATCTGGAAGTCGCTCTGGTCCCTGAGGGCCTGTCGCAAACCCTCCATGGTCTCCGGAGGGATCTGCACCATTAACCCATCTAAAGATGTAAAGGGACAGCGTGATGATACAGCTCTGCTTTTTGTAAGTAATAATCAGTCATGGTGTTCAAAAAACTGACTTGTATAAAAGCATTACCCTCCACAATGCTAGATTTGGCAATGAATCCTGATGAGGCTTTCAGAGCACCATTAAAAACCACAAAACTAGCTCCAGTCACTGCAAAAGAAAGACACTTAACAACTGCTGATATCAGATAACAAATATGATACAACTTAAAGGGTGTTTTCCCACTTGAACTTTTAGAATAGATATTACAATGTATTATAACTGTTGTTACAATGCATTATAAGGTTCATTACAAGACATAATGCATTAAAAATACTTTACTTAGAAGTCTTTATATATAATGGATTATAAAAGTGTTACCAAACATTTTAATCCATTTAAAGAGAAAACACAAAGTTAGGAAATATTTTTTGCTATATCGCCCAGCTCTAGCAACACCAATTGACAAACCTCTCCTGGTTTTTCCTGGTATACTATTGGCTTGCGTCCGGTAGCTTCCGTCGTCGTTCTGCATGCAGACCAAATGAGAATCGGCCTCTGTGCTGAAACAGGCACCGAAACTGATCACATGCTCATTGGAGGAGTTCACAACCTTCAGCATCTGCAACAGCCAGACCAAAACAAAACATTAAATGACAACAACACAATAACAACAGCCTGACTGCTGCACAACTCAAATATACCTCTGACCTCATTAAACCTGGACTTGGGAATCTCGATGTAGCTGTTTCCCAGCTCCATGTGTACTCGCAGACTTTCCACCACAGGTAAACTGTATTGGTAGTTCCTCAGATCCTGTGTTAGAATCAGCAAAACACAAGAATGAAGATGGATACATAGATTTGGGGGATACAAGGCCTATAGTTAACACTTGACAACACGTTTCACACTTGTAGTTCAGTTCTTTTGGTTCTTTTGGTCTGGACCAAAAAGGAAAATCATACATTAAGTCCTGGTTCGCTTGATGGTCACACTGTCATTTTTAACACAGAGCCTAAAGATACAAAACAAAAAACAGCTTTAATGACGTATATTTTACGAACAGAACTTACTGAACATCCTAAACAATGCTGTGTGCTGGGCTAAATGTGCTTGTTGTATGTGCATATTAGGGGTGTGATGAGATCTCGCGAGATTAAAATGTGTCGAGGTAAAAACTGCGATATTGCCATGACCGAGTGTGAGGGTGAAATTAGCATAGAATATGCCACCCCTACATTTACATTATGTCTCCACTGTTGTTTTGCTTTTTATAGAAATAAAAACCATTTAATTCAGTTGGATAACGGTCGCTTCAATTCCATCCAGCACATCCAACAACACGAGCTGCAGAGTCATATGTATTTGTCCGTTTGAGACCATTTTGCAAAACCTAAAAGACTCCTCTGACAGCCGAACAATGAAATTCAGTCAGAAGTTGAGACAGTCCTCTAATGTGGCCTCTCTCACGATGACAGTCAAATCAAAAACCAATAGGAGCACAGAGCCTGATGACAAGATTAGTGTGACAACAAACCACTTCTTGCTCCACACACATCAAGTTTTTTTCCAATATTCTTTTCAAGTCAAGCCATGATCAAAATTAATGCTAGAGATTGTTTTTTGTTTGCTAGCCACCATTTCAATCCCGTATGTAAATGCAGACATTAATGGCAACTGAGATCCTACAGTGTGACATGGCTGATAAGGGGGCTCATGTTCGTACAGTCTGACAAGCAACAATCGTAAAGGACTATTATTAATCGTGCACCTGGTCTACGTTTACCTTCAGACTAAAATGGATTTGCAAAGTAGAATCACCAGAAATAAGCCAATTTTGATGCAAACTAAACTTAATTTGCAGACACAGCCCACATTTTTCCATGACTGTGTCCAGGAAAGTGGCTGTAAGTGTACTTGAAAACACTATAGTTAGAATGGAGACCAAAGAAGCTGTAATTCTCAGAAATCAAGAGTGGCTCAGAGCTGAAGTACACTTTGAGAGGCGACAGTCTTGAGCGCTCTCTAATCTCCTTCATTAACTTTCCTGAGCTGAACCTGAGACTCGGGTTAGAAAGGTGGAAAAATAGCTTCACCAAAATACCATATTTGATTCCTGCCCTTTGAAATAATTTAAAAACTTTCAGGGGCAAATCATTCACAAATTAGAAAATTTTAATTAAAACTTTTAATTAAAAATGTAGATACTGAGTATAAGGCTATAACCAAATTTAATACTTTTATTCAGCAAGGAAGCATTAAATTGATCTAAAGTCATAGCAAAGACATTTGTAATGTTACAAAAGACATATTTCAAATAAATGCTGTTCTTTTTTATTTTCATCAGAGAATCCTGATGAAAAAGTATCACGGTTTCCTCACAAATATGAAGCAGCAAAACTGTTTTCAACTTAATAGTAAGAAATGTTTCTTGAGCAGCAAATCAGCATATTAGAATATTTTTCTTAAAGATCATATGACATTGAAGACTGGAGTAATGATGGTGAAAATTACTTCCAGGACAGACAAGTGAGAATTTAATGTGAACACGTACTGTGAGCAGATTCATGATGGTGTGTCCTGTCTCTTTAAAAACTGAGTCACGGAAACGCACGCTCACCAATGGGCAGGGATACACTGTAAAAATAAACAACAGATCACATGACTGGAGGGGTGGAGCTATGATCTAATATTATAATATATTTTGATAGCAATAATGTTTTAATAACTACATGTTCTTGGGTGTTCTTATGGGGCTCACCATTGTATTGTGCCCCTAGAGCGAGCAGCAGTCGGAGAGGAAACACTTTAGCCCAGGGCACCTCCAGCTTCTGAATCAAAACACCACAGAGGAACGGGACCTGTGGCAATGCAAGACCATCCAGAGGCTGAAAGGTTGGAGTGAAGAACAGGACGCAGCCGTGGTCTTTACTGCCCAGGAAACTGTCAGTGAACGTCACATTGCCAAGGTGATCAATGAACTTCCCTGTGGTGGGAAAAGAAAAGAAAAACACCATATAAGCCACATAAATGTCACTTATTTACATCCTGAATGTTTTGAGTTTTGGTTAAATGGACAAAACATCATGCAACAAAATGTTTTTGATGGTATAAATCTATTTTGTATGGAAGCTTGTTTCCGCCATGAAATAAAAAATTCTGACTTTTTCTTGCAATTGTGAGTTTATATCTCAGAATTCTGACTTTTTAGTTATAAAGTTATAAAGTCAGATTTAAGTGATATAATGTCAGGATTGCATGATATATTAGAGCTAAAAAGAGAGTTTATCACTCCAATAACCAGAAAAAACTGTCAGCAGCCAGATAAAAATTAATTTTCACCATGCTTTAGGATACATGAACAAACCCCTCTGTAAAAACCTTCAGAATGTAGAATAAAACTGTAAAGTTTGGTGTATGTAAGTGCTGATTTCTGAATGCATGGCTTTTAAAGATACGCAATGGAATCGAAATATACAAATAAACACTTAAATGTGTGTTTCGGATGTTTTCTTTCCACTAGTCTGATAACAACATGTTATGAAAAGCCAAATAGCCCAAAATGTTAAAAACAAAAAATAATTTTTGTGTCTTGCCTTAAAGGGTTAGTTCACCCAAAAATGAAAATTCTGTCATTTATTACTCACCCTCATGCCGTTCCACACCCGTAAGACCTTTGTTAATCTTTTGAACACAAATTAAGATATTTTAGTTGAAATCCAATGGCTCCGTGAGGCCTCCATAGGGAGCAATGACACTTCCTCTCTCAAGATCCATAAAGGTACTAAAAACATATTTAAATCAGTTCATGTGAGTACAGTGGTTCAATATTAATATTATAAAGCGATAAGAATATTTTTGGTGTGCCAAAAAAACCCCAAAATAACGACTTATTTATTGATGGCCGATTTCAAAACACTGCTTCAGGAAGATTTGGAGCATAAATGAATCAGTGTATCGAATCATGATTCAGATCGCGTGTCAAATTGCCAACGGCTGAAATCACGTGACTTTGGCGCTCTGAACAGCAGATTTGATACACTGATTAATTTATGCTCTGAATCTTCCTGAAGCAGTGTTTTGAAATCGGCCATCACTAAATAAGTCGTTATTTAGTTTTTTTGCCGCACCAAAAATATTCTTGTCGCTTCATAATATTAATATTGAACCACTGTACTCACATGAACTGATTTAAATATGATTTTAGTACATTAATGGATCTTGAGAGAGGAAATGTCATTGCTCCCTATGGAGGCCTCACGGAGCCATCGGATTTCAACTAAAATATCTTAATTTGTGTTCCGAAGATTAACGAAGGTCTTACGGGTGTGGAACGGCATGAGGGTGAGTAATAAATGACAGAATTTTCATTTTTGGGTGAACTAACCCTTTAAAATAGTAAGTTTTTTAGGTGACATTTGAGTTTTAGGTGACATACCTTTCTGTGCATCCTGGTATATACTAACATACAGGTTGAATACGTCTCTAGGCAGGCTGTTTTCCTCTGGGAAACACTCGATTATAAACACCAGCTCTTTCTGGCCAACTCCCTGAAGACCATTAGAGCTCAGACACCAGCACCTCTTCTCACAATCTACAACACAAACAGAGAGAGCGCAAGCAATGATGTTTATCAAATGAATAAGTTTAACATGATCACATACTTCAAGTCAAGTTCAGACATCGTAACATACATGTGACGATCTTGACGTTCACCAGTAAATTGGCATTGAGCACGAAGGTCAGAGGTTGTGGGCCTCCCTCCTCCAACAGCAGCAATATTTGGCAAGCAGCAGGACGCTCCTCAACTAATAAATCTGAAATGAAAAGAAAATTACACATTACAGAAAAACAGCTCCACATCATAAAGAGTTCACTCTGAATTCTCACATTTGACTGTTTTGATGACACAAAATAACCAAAATGGCAGTAACTTCAGTTCAAGGCAGCTACACATTTTACACATGTATAGCATTTTATATTAAAGGCACAAAATGTAGTTTTTAGCCACTAGCGGTCACTTATTCAAAACAAAGGCATAGCTTGATGACGCACTGAATCATGGGAGATGCTGTCTTCATGTCAACAGCCGGTGGAAAAGAATCCAACGGGACTCAGGCAGAAATCATCTTCATGGATGAGTTAATGTATGAAAGATTTATTAACATTACTGTAGTATGAAGCAGGATATGACTGAAAGCCACTGGAGCAGAACGAGGCCACTGAAGCAATTGCTAATGAGAGACGAGCGCGACACATGGCTCAAGAGCAGAGGAGCTTTAATTAAGCCGCAGTCACTGCTTCCACTTCTTCTGGTCAAGCGTATGTGGGGTAAAGCAGCGCTGTTTATATTAGATACGTTTGTGTGTTGAAAGTTGTTATAGTGCAACTCTGTGTTCACTCGGCGGCTATTATGAGATACTTGTTGCACACTGCAGTAAGCTAGATCAATATTAGGCATAGTAAAACATGGTACTTGCAGTAAATCAAGAAAATTAGATTCTGGTAGAAGCCTTTAAAAGTCCTTCCTAGTGTTGCCAAAAATATTGATATTTCAATATGTATCGATACTGAAATATCTGAAACGTTCCAATACTCCTTTTCTGCAGTATCGATACATTAATATCAGCTGTGTGTTCTCACTTAATCTTCTTGACAAATTAACATACACCCGCCTCCTGTCACTCACTCTTCTCATTTGCTCCGGATTAATAGTGCTTGTATCGTGCATAACTTTAGTATTCAGGTAAATTCAGTCAGTTTAATAGTTAGACGTAATGCCGCATTCCAGGCAACCCGTAACCCGTGTTTTTCCAACCTTCTACCCGTGAAAGTGCACTGGAACAGCAGTCAAAGCCGTGACTTCCCACCCGTGAACTCGTACTAGATCAATGTACTCCCAGTTACGAGTTCTGACGTCACATAGCCCGTGAAACAACAATGGCAGCCCCTACTGATGCCATGTTTATGCAAGTACACGGTAAAATAAAAGGTATAACAGCTTCTCTTGCCTTATGCGCCGTTTTCCTCCTCTGTTTCCCTCAAATAAGCAAGGAGTAAGCACATTTGGCGACAGAAATAATTAATGAGCATAAGCCCCGTACGGTCCGCCATGTTGGTTTGTTTACACTTTTACACAGTTTGGCGTGACTTTCCTGGAACGCTACAAAGTCGTGAGTCGCGATTTGAAATCGTGACTTACGGGCTCAAAAACCTGCCTGGAACGCAGCATAAGACGTAAATAGTTGAGAGAAAAAACGCTTGTTGTGTAACAGTATATTGGATCCGTGCATAAGCTCTTAAAGTGACAGCAGCCTAATAAACCATGCTACTGTCTGTCATGTAAATCGAACTCACTGTTCTTGACTGAATATCTCTTGCAACTTTAATTGTAAGCATTAATCTGTATTTCAACTTGTTTTTTGCAATTTGTTTATTTGATCTAATTTTATTACTGAGTGTTTACTTTGTAAATGTAGTTCAATGATTCAAATTAAGCCTCCCTGTGCTGCGTATAAGCTATTACAACAACAGGGCTCGACAATAAGGACTGCCCGATGACCCGGGGCCAGTGTGAATGACTCTCGGGACAGTAGACGGAATGGTCACTTGCCCGATTGAGCCAGTGCTGTAGGGTGTGCGATATCGTGTATGTCTATGATATCGTAATTGTTGATTTAACGATTTGAAATTATCGAGTATATCCCTCAATTTACAAAACCAAACAAAAACACAACACACCCATTGAGTGCACGCATGCAATACAGGACGTAGTCTAGTAACAGTTTAGGTTAGACTAGTGCGCGTGCATATTTAGAGTGTACGCTTTTACTGCACGTGATTTAGTCTATTAAAATGCCTTTAGAATGCCTCAGAATTTGATATAAGGGGCAAAAATGCCCCAGTATATCTTTTATATTCATATCATTTAATAAAGTCAACCAATATTACACAGTGACATTTTTCTCCAAATATCAACAATTACAAATGTGATATTGATTTTATAGAGTACAGTTTAATGAACAAGAACTTAATATCAAGTGACTTACATTTTAGATACCAAATCGCTTGTTTCACTCTATTTTGCCTATGAAAATAGTTCCAAACAAAGTCCACAGCATTGTTTTGTGTCTCTGAATGACACTTCCTGAATGAATCGGCCGTTTGAATGAATCAGTTGAATCTCAATGACTCGCTTATTAGCAGTAGGATTGTCACGATACCATAAAAATGTCTTACGATACTATACCAGCTGAAGTATCACGATACCAAGTAGTATCGCGATACCATGCAGTATACAAAATGAACCAAACTTTCATAAAAAACATGAAAACAGACCAGATTTTTCTCTGAATAGCCTACTTCATTAATGAGAATGAATAACAGGCTTTTATTACCAATCAAATGAATCATTGTAAACAAAATTCATCTTAGCACTGCATAGAAGCTGTATGAACTGACATTACGATGTAACATTTATGCATTTACACTTCAATTACAATTGCATAAACAATGTTATGATATTAATGTTTCAAATATAAAATTTGAATATAGAAACAAAAATGTTGGCGGAAAAAAATGATAGAATAGACCTACTTTTAGATGGGAGACTAAAGTCGCCAGTAGGTGGCAGCAAGTGTTAATGATCAAGTCAATGAATCATTCAACCGATTCGTTCAAAACGGCTGATTCATTCAGGAACGAAGCAAATGACTTTCTTAATGAATGGATTAGTGAGTCAGTGACTCGCCCAATTTGTTCAAAAACAGATTCATTTAGAAACGAAACAAAAACAGCGCTCTTGCTCGTGTCACGAACTATCAGGAGCATTTTTGCCAGCCTATCTTGAAATATCTAACCCTGACTGGAGAGCAGTAGGCTATGTAGCCTATATTAAAACATATAATACATTTATAATTAAAAAATCACGATTGGTATGATTGATAAGAACCGAGAGCAAACCCGCTATAACTTATTGATGAATGGAATTGCATTTGTCTGAATCGTGTTTGTCGTGTTTCTAGAAACAAACTATTTAATCTTTTCCAGAAGTGGCCAAATGAGCAACGGAAAACTGCGAGAATTCAGTCTTATATAAAGATTTTATGATGTTAATTAAGTGAATTTCAGACCCTTCCTCCAGATTAAATGACAACAACAACGTGCAAGCGCAACTTTATCTCATTGCAAAATTAACTGAAGCATCAGGAAACAATAAGGCGCTAATTCTACAGAGCATTTACTACACAGGGCACAGCAGACAGTCAACGGCAGTCTCTTGTAATGTTTTTGCAGGCACGCATGTTCAATTGAAGTGTACCTGCCGCACATACAACATTCCTTACGGTACTGACGATACTACCGTTTGAAAAATACAATGGCATCGCCAGTATTTTGAAGCTTTAGTATCGCGATACTACCGTAGTACCGGTACACCGTGCAACCCTAATTAGCAGGGACTTGCTGCCACCTACTGGCGGGTTTAATTTAAGGTTTAAAGTGTCTTTTCATTTTTAAAATGATTTCAAATAACAGTATTATATTTTCAACATTTCAAAACATTATTTATGCATCTAGCTCTCGACTGATTCATAAAATTTAATCTACAGATATATAGTTATAGATAATATACTTTCTGTACTTGAAAAACTCCTGTTTAAACTTACAAGAACAATTTGAAAAGCATTATTTCATTTATATGTTTGTTCTGTTGTATTCATATGTGCTATACTTGTAATTTGATTATTACTATTTTATTACTTGCTGTTTATTTATCTAAAAATATTTAAAATTTAAGTGAGTTAATCTAGTAGCTTTTGGTGCATAACCTTATTTATTAAGGTTACATGTTTCATAAACAACGAAGACAATAACTTGTCTTATTTTATAGGCCTATTTTCTTTTCTGTTACTTTTTTTTTTTTGTTGTGGGGCAAGTGAAAATATTGGTGGGGCAAGTAAAAATTTGAACCACTAAAAAATCATTTGAAAAAATCCTTAGCGTTGAGCCCTGAATAAAATGACCCAAATTATCAAACAATTATGAGATTATAACAAATGATCTGTATGGCGGTACATATGGCAGTTTTCCCCATGGTATTGAATATCGATATTTTTCAAGGTGTCATATCAAAGTTGGAAATTCCAGTATCGTGACAACACTAGTCCTTACCCCCATCTTCCTCCTCTCCTGTGGTAATGAGCAGTGGAGGCAGACCCTCGTCATCCTCTGGCACCAGGCTGACCGCTCTCTGTACGCAGCTGCCCACCCCACAAAGCAGGCCATAGTCCCATGGTCCTCTGATGGGCGGGCGGCTCACCTCGGCAGCGCTGTCCGAACTGCCTCCGGCACTCTCGTCACACTCGGCAGGAATTGTACCGTCAAGCTGAAAGGCAGCAAATCAATTAATGACTTCAGTTGTCATTATCAGTTATCTCTAGCATCAGTTCAGAGGATTTCGGCATCTCACCACCGGTGGGTCTGGCGTTACGGGGCTCGACTCCTGAGAGGATCTTCTGGTCTGTACGGAGAGTTTGGTGGTGTCGGCTACCTCACCGTTCGGCAGGATACCATCAGCAAACCACACGTGCTTCTGCTCACGTGGAAAACCTACAAGAACAAAAACAGAAACACAAACGACAGTGCCATTAGGATCAGGCTTCAAACATGATCCTTTAGAAATAATTCTAATATGCTGATTTGCTGCTCAAGAAATGTGTGCAATATGTTTGTGGAAACATGTTTTCAGGATTCTGTATAGAAAGTTTAAAAACAGATTTGAAATAGAAATGTTTTGTAATATTTAAATCTCATTTTTGGTCAATTTGATGCATCCTTGCTGAATAAATCGTACTTCACTAATGAAGTTAACCTAGACTTGCACTGTACATGAGCATGTAATTTGGGGCGCAGCCACTCTTTCATTCAAGAATTAATTATAGTAAGTGGAAGTCACTGTTTTTATAGCCATAAGAGCTATAACTCAGCATCCTTGCTCAGAGTGCAGTGCGTACCGTCATTACCGGGGTGTTTGAGGACAGACACGGGGACCATGACGGTGGGTGGGGGAGAGTTGAGGGTGCCGGCAGCACGGGCCTGCTGCATGGGTGGTATGGTGGAGCAGTACTCTGATGGGATGTTGGGATTGGGACTGGGCCCAGTGGGGCTCATCATTCTCTCATGGGCTTGAGCTGCACACAGACAAACAAAATCAGTCATTCCTGAATCAGGTGTCTTTTCAGTTCAGTGAATGAAAGGTCATGCTGGGAGAGAGAATGACTGAGAGAAAGGAAAAGTGGATATTGTGAATGATTCGCTATAACAATCAGTTATTAATATTTTGTTGGTTCTCTCTTGTTTTTATACCTGTTCATATTTTTTTTGTATGACAGCCTGGCCGAAAATTATGCACAATTTGTAATGTTTCATTGTGTCACCAATAAAACAATCGACTCCAAGCACAGCTACACAATATGCTTACAAAATGTTTAACAGATTTTTAGTAATATTTAAATAAAGAGTGAAGATGTCAATATTCCTAGTTTGATCATCACTTTTGGCCACTACTATACTCAGTGGTTGAAGTGGAAATATAAAAGTGCCGGTACTCCCAATGCTCAGTTCAAAACGCGTTCCTGAAGAAGGAAGGGCACGGTGGGTCACCGTACATGCAACATGTCGGAAGTGCAGGAAAACTGGCAGTACGCTAAAGGTAAAAATACTGCGTACTGGCACCATGCTGAACTGTGCTGGAAGAATGAGTGTAGTGACGTCGCCACTCAGGATTGGTCACTTGTCTGTTTCTCTGACCAGTTGCTCTGCAGCTGGCCAAGCACTCTATTTGCACTTAGTTAATAATGCAATATAAAGAAACATTTGATCATCCTCCATAATGCGCTCTCTGTTTACATCTCATACCATCTGTAAACTCTTGCATTACCAAAGCAATGACTGAGGAATTTGTATTGCATTCAAAAGAATGTAATTAGCCATCCAGTGGAAAAGCCATCCAGTGGCTCATGTATTTGTGTGAGGAAAAGTCCAAAAGAGGGCGGAGCTTTAACAGCTCACGCTTCAAATGCTCAACAACAACAAAGCCGGAGAATCTCACGCAGCCAAAATGAGGATTGTCAGTAACGGTGTTCAGCCTCACATTGTTCAAACCGGAGTCGACACTGATGGAGAGACTCAGGAAGAAGTTACAACTTTTAGAATGAAACTGGACATTTCCGAATGGTTAGTGGATACATTTATGTAGTTGCTGTGGAGTTGATTTAACTTATCGACTAGCATGTGCCGTCATGTTAATCTTTTGTGTTGAATTGACCCTCGTTTGTGAAGCAGTCCAACGTAAAATTATGGCATGACAACAACACTCTACCACAACAACTCTTCCTCTTCTCTAAAGCAGCCCAACATGGCCTCATCCCCTTTGTTGCATGTTCCTGGGGGCGGGGTTTATGTAAACTTTAGGGTTAGTTGATGTCGATAACTCAGGAAGAAGCTCATTGTAGTCCCTACAAGCAGTTTGCTGTAGTTCTTAAAAAGCGATTTCTGTAAAAGAAAATATGTCCTTTGCATTGAACTTTGAGCGTCATAACTTTGTAGATGTTGTTTACTCTCAAACAGCAACGTTACACACTAACTAAAGTTAAAAAAGTGGAATCATAATCAAAGACCCCTTTAAATATAGCACACTGTCAAGTATGAACTACTTTTAAAAAGCTTGACAACCCTTGGTTTATATGCTTTTATGTTATGGAAAAAAGCAGCATCAACATTGCAACCCACAAAAGAATGTCATATGGCTTTGAAACAACAGATGACAGAATTTACATTTTGGGGTAAACTGCTCCTTTAAATGCACTGAAAGACCAGTTCATATATCAAATATATTTATATACAGTACCGTTCAAAAGTTTAGGGTCTGTTAGATTTAGTTTTTTTAAAAGAAATGAATTTCATTCAGCAAGGATGCATTAAGTTGATCAAAGGTGACAAAAAGATTTCAATTTCAAATAAATGCTCTTCTTTTGAACTTTCTATTCATCAGAGAATCCTGAAAAAAAAGGTTTCCACAAAAATATGAAGCAGCACCACTTTTTTAAACATTGATAATTATAAGAAATGTTTCTTGATAATCAAATCAGCATATTAGAATAATTTCTGAAGGATCATGTGACACTGAAGACTGGAGTAATGATGCTGAAAATTCAGCTTTGATCACAGGAATAAATTACACTTTACTATATATTATTTGAAATTGTAATAATATTTCAAAACATTGCTTTTTTATTGTATGTTTGATCAAATAATTGCAGACTTGGTAAACAAAAGAGACTTCTTTTAAAAACAAAAGATTCCAAACTTTTGAACGTTAATATATTTTATATATATATATATATATATATATATATATATATATATATATATATATATATATATATATATATATATATATTACACTGTACACTCAGGTTTAAAATAAATTTAAAATGTTATTTTAAACCAATTAAAAATTGTTGACCTGTGGTAAACCAAGTTATGATCAAAGTCCAAAGTACAGACCTTGTTCAGCTGAGTCACAATCTAATAAATCCAAAACATCAAGTGTTTACAACACCACGGGCTTGGCGTCTTTACCAGAGAGCATTGAGCATCAATCACAGCAAGTTGTTATTAAAGTGACGGGCAACGAGCCACCAAACCGAACTCACAGGACGTCCAGTGCAGACCACAGCCCAGTGTGCTGACATCCTCTTCAACCATGAGTCAGTGCATTACGTTGATTAAGGCTCATAGATGCTCATCGACCTGATTACACTGGCACTGCCTGTGACACCCACAAACATGTCAGCTAGAAGCACAAACGCCAAAATATGCTGGCTCATGGCGAAAACGGCTACGACGACAAGACAGATGGGAATCGTGAAGCCAAGAAACCGCAGGACGGAACGTCCTTGAGTATTTGGAAATTCACACTGGAACAACTAAAGATGCTGCAAAAAAGTTAAAAACTTAAAAGAGTTAACAAAATAAAGCCACTGAATGATCAAATGCAGACTCAGTTCACTAATATCCTAAGCTTACCTCATCCCAATTTAACTCCACCCCAAATTCTCTTCCAGGTTAATCACGGGTTGCATGTTAGTGTCCCAGGACGGCGTTAGTGTGCACCGAGCGAAGGAGGAAGTGTCCATCTTGCCGATAAGCGAGAGAGAGTCCGCGAGTGACTGAGATAGAGGGCGCATCCTTGAGCCTCTCTCATCCCGGATGGGGCGCAGCTCACTTCCGCAACCTCACACTGAGCTCTCGTCTGTCCTGGACCAGGATCCAGCCCTGAGAATATCACTGGCTCCGAGTGCAAGCTCAGTCCGTCACACACACGCACGAGGTCGTATTAAATGGCTGCCCTGGGCTGAGAGTGGTGACAAACCCTCCTTTCCTGAAATGTGTGCTGTGCTGAAGACAAGATGTGTGTGTGTGTGTGTATGTGTCTAACTCGATTCCTCAAGCCGGAGAGTGAATGAGAGAGAGAGTGTCACGTATACTGCACCAGGTGGGTCCTGTACACACACACACAAACACACACTCAAGGACATGCACCAGTGCCCTGGCTCCACCCAGCCCTGCACCAAACCCTGAGAGAGCTGGCTGGCGACTGACGCTCTGTGATGAATGTCCTTTTTAATGTGCAAATGGACCGCACGCTCGGCCACACACCGTGTGCCAACCTCTTTTTATAGACCAACCAGGACCAAAAAAAAAAAAAAAAAAACTAAAGCCTTGAAAAATAAAGCCTTGATTTTCTCTATTAAATCAGTCCTTGAAAAATAAAAGAGCTTCAGATGTTTTGCCCACAAAAAAAGTTTGCCACAAATTAAAACGCAAAGTGCTCCATGAGCCAGTGTTGTTATTTTCACCTAAAACTAATAACTAATAAGCTGAAATAAATAAAATACAAATAATATAGCTGCGAGCAGCAATTATTGGGGTACAAGTGCTTTAAGGCCTTTAAGCACATACGTAAAAAGGTATTATGTTTTAATAAGCAAGCCTGTAACCATGTTGGTCATACATGGAAAAGACCATTTACAGCTTTTTTTTAACAAGGTTGAGCTAAAAACCAAGGACAAGTTCACCAAAGTTGGTTTTCAAAATAATCTCCAATTTTTAACAAACAATTCGATGGACAGCAGCTGTCCTAGAGGCAAAGTTGTTCAGAATGAGGAGTTCTACCATGTGTATGAATATCGTTTCCAAAAAATTGTGTGATACACAATCCTTTAAGGCAGGAACACACCAAGCCGACGGTCGGCCGTCAGGCAGTTTTTGTTCATTGGCCGGCTAAGTTGGTTTGGTGTGGCAACTTTGGACCCAGACACTGCCGACGTGAGTCAACCCCACAGTCTGCTTTCATCGCCACTAGTTCGTCGACATCGGCTTGGTGTGTTCCTGCCTTTACGCACATGAAAAATGTGAAGGCGCCCCCCGGTGGCCGATTTCTTTCAAATTTCTCACAGGCCTCTAGAGCCACGAGACAAACAGGCTCAGTGAGTTTCATTCCGATCAGCCTCCATTAACCTTGTCTGATAGTTGCTCAATCTTTATTGGCAGATGTCCATGTTTTTTGAGATGCGTCAGTGTCCTCATAGACAGTAATGGCACCTCAGACAAAGACATTGCATGCCAATTTTCAAGTCAATTGGACTAACGGTGAAGTAGTCATAGCCGCTTACAAGGGTTTTTTTGCCATTGTAGCGCCACCAAATGGCCAGTTGCCGCGTCCTCTTACATAGGTGTGCCGAGTTTGGTGAAAATATCTCATTCCATTCTTGAGTTATAGCCATTTTAGTAAAAGTGGCTCCACCCACTTCTAATGTTTTGGCGGCCCTTGGGGACAATGAATCAAAACTTCAACTTTTTTATTGACAATCAGACTCCAGAGAATGACACTACACTGGTTTGGTTCAGATCAGGACAAAAACCTAGGACAAGTTTGCAAAAGTAGATTTTCCTAAAAATCCAAAATACTCCAAATACCCATATTAAGTCAAGGATTCCAACGATATAAGACACTTGAGCCTATGCCTAACGGTTCAGGAGTTATTAGCCAATTTGTACTTCTCACCGCTGTAGCATCCCTGTCAGGCCGATCAGGTGACGTTGTAGATGGTGTGAGTACTATCAGCCCTCAAAGTTTCAAGTCTCTACAACTCTTATGGTTTGGTCTGCCCAATCACTTTTAGGGGAGAATGCCGATCCTTGACGATCCATTACATTACAACTAAGAAAATCAATGTCACCTTTCATTTAATTTAAAAAATAAATAACTTTTGCATTAAAAGTATGAAAAAGCATGAAAGTATAGATATAAAAGTGTGGTTATAAATTAAATGGGGAATTCACTGTTGACAAGATGGGCTTTTAAGAGACTGCATAACTAGAGAAAATGCCATTCCCTTTTTGCCAAAAACTTTAACACCCATTTGTCAGACTTGCTGACAAATAAACAGGTATATCTGTGTGCAAATCACACAGAGAAAGAATGTGACATTGTAATAATGCAAACCTGGTTGAAAACCGGCAAACTTATCCTTTAAGTGAAGTTTTTTATTGATTACATGAAAACTGCCTGTTGTCTATCCTTTGACGAGCAGCAAAATTTTACCCTTTTTTACAACATCTGACTAACATCTAAAGCGATCGACTGCAGTTTGTTTTTCCTCATGTGCGTAGAATTAAAAAAACTTCTAACTATAACGAAAACTATAGTGCCCAAACTAATACAGCACGCTTCAGTGATACATTATGAACAATCACAGAGTGCAAACTAAAGGGATAGTTCACCCAAAAATGAAAATTATCCCATGATTTACTCACCTTCAAGCCATCATCTGTGTATATAGAGTAACCCCTGATGCAACGTATGTCGTAGGATGTAGGAGTATTGTAAGTCTCTCGTGGTTCAAACAAATAGGGCTGTGCAACAAACTGAAGCTCCTCTTCTCTTATATCAAAATCCTCCGACATTTCTCTTTTAAAAACGTTTTAGACTTCTAATTCATGACCGGTGTTTTGTTTTGCTCTATCCTCTGCGCTTCATGCGTCGGATCAGAGGTTACTCTTCCGCCGCAAAACGATGCATACATCCGTCTGCCAAAAGCTAGTTAATTTAGTTAATGAAATTTTAAATATGGATATTTTTCTTACAAAAACCAATCGCTTCACTTTAGAAGGCCTTTATTAAACCCCTGGAGCCGTATGGATTATTTTTATGATGGATGGATGCATTTTTTTTGGCTATACAGCTTGGAAGAACCAAGAGTTTTTTAAATATATCTCCGATTGTGTTCATCTGAAAGAAGTCATATACACCTAGGATGGCCTGAGGGCGAGTAAATTCTGGGATCATTTTCATTTTTGGGTGAACTATCCCTTTAAAAGCAGGCAGAATATTCAAGCTGTCAATGTTTTTCCTCATTCAACACTACAAATGTACAAATCGTTTCTTTGTGTTATCCTTACAGTTGTGGTATAGACTCCACTATTCTCTTAGAGATTGAACTTTTATAAAACTTTACGGTTACATTTATCATTCTTGATGTGAACTGGCTATTACAGTTTCTGTCTATACAGAACAAAAATACTACTACGATTTCACAGTAATAATGTCCACAAAAGCACTAATTTTATCAACCTAATTTGTGTGGTTCATATAATGCCCCATTTCTACACTGACATGAACTACTGCCACAGATTGTCTGACCTTTAATGTTTGGGTGTTATTATGGTGGATGTTTTAAAGGCAGAGTGCAGTGCATCCACTTAAATATTGAATATTGCAGTAGATTCTATTAAGACAGATAGGAAGCATATTAAAGTGGTTAAGCACTCACCTCTCTGAATGGTAACATGGCAGATGACACAAACCCTGGCCTCTTTGTCCAGATATTTCAGTCTGCATTTACGGTTGCAGCAGCCTGCACAGTACACCTGCAAAACAGACAACATTATTCACTCAAATGCTGGGTAAACGCAGTACTTCATCAAGCATAAACCTGGAGAAAACTCTCTGGTGTCCTTTAGCCCATTTTATTTATTGCCCCAATATGTCTTGAAAACAGCAACTCTGTGCAGCATTTCAAGCGGTAAACTATATCAGTGCTAAAAATACATCCCGCTGACCCGGCAAATCTGCCTCTATATTTAGCACCTCCAGAGGAGAATAAACCCTCCACTGACGTAATGAAAACAAAAGAGACCACACACCAATAAATAAAATGAGTACTTTTGCTGTCTAAGGCAGAGGACTACAGGTTTTAGGCTTTCCTGTGGTTATAAATAGACAAGAACACAATGGCAGGATTGTGTCACAGACCTTTGCTCAAAATCAAGGCAGCTGACTGCATGTTAAATCATCGATTCACACTGCGGTTATTTGCCTTTCACCTCTAAAAGTCAGAACACACTCAACAACTACATTAAGTTACAAAGTCACTTTCAGAACGGAAGCAAACACATTACTGAGCCACTAAGTAAGTTCCTTTATGCAAAATAAACTGACAGGATGAAAGGTTTTTCGTTTGCAATAATGACCGTCTGACTGTACATAACTTGCTTATTATGTGGATACTCACACCATAAATAATAAATGAACATGAAATATTAATTTGAGATTAAACTATTTTGTTATTTGAGAGGAAAGAGCGCAGAGTAATATTGGAGACAAGGAAGCGCTTCTCTGGGACAATGGTCAATTAGACAGTTTAAAACAAGATCATTTAAAAAAAAAAAATCATTAAATAAATAAACAATTGTTCAAAAGTTTGTGGCCAGTAAGATATTTTTTTAATGTTTTTAAAAGAAGTCTCTTCTGCTCACCAAGGCTGAATTTATTTGATCAAAAACACAGTAAAAACAGTAATACTGTGAAATATTATTGTAACTTAAAATAATTTATTTCTATTGTGATATACTTTAAAATGAAATTTATTTCTGTGATGCAAAGCTGAATTTTCAGCATCATTACGCCAGTCTTCAGTGTCACATGATCCTTCAGAAATCATTCTAATATGCTGATTTGCTCCTCAAGAAAAATATTATTATTTGATTATTATCAATGTTGAAAATAGTTGTGCTGCTTCATATTTTTGCAGAAACCATGATACTAATATATATATATATATATATATATATATATATTTATTTATTTATTATTATTTTTTTTACAGGATTCTTTGATCAATAGAAAGTAAAAAAAACAGCATTTATTTGAGATAGAAATCTTTTGTAACATTATAAATGTCTTTACTGTCACTTTGATCAATTTAATGCATCCTTGCTGAATAAAAGTATTAATTTCTAAAATCTTACTGATCCCAAACTTGTGAATAATACTGCAAAATACGCTCGATGTTAAAGTCACTGCCCTGCTGTCCAGAATAAAAGAGGACATCCCAATCGAGTGAAGGGATTTGTGTAAACTTCTAATTATTGTGATACAACATTTGCCTTTGTTTATGAAAGTTTATGAAAGTATCACTCCACAATACAATAGAAGAATAGTATAGGCCTAGTATTTTTATGTTACATTAATCAGTGTCTAGCACACATTCGGATATGGACCAGAAGACATTGCAAATAAATGATATTTAGACAGACTTAAAGAATTTCCAGATCTATACTTGTGCTCTTATTGTTTAAGTTATTTTGCCATTAATGTAAATACACATGTGCAAACAATATACTTGCTCTTATGAATTTATTTTGTTGTTAATAACATTTACAAGCTGTCTCTTTAATACCGCGTGGTTTATATGTATATTGATGCTGATTGGGTTGACATTTTTGACACACCCACCAAACAAGAGAAAACTTATCTCAAACCTGTTGCACACCGTTTCCAGGAAACATGTCGTTCAACCCGGAAAACGTAGCAAAACGTTGCGCACCGGTTTGAGCTTGAACGTGCCCCTGGTTTCTGAAGTGAGCATTTTTGAAGTGGGCGGAGCCGATTGTCACCATCTTGGCAGCATGTCACCGGATAACCGGAAATGGGCAAAGAGGCGGGACGTTGGTGGCGTTGAGACAGCAGACAAACGGCTAGTAGGACAATCCACCTGTCACTCAAGTGGCCACTCCCTTAATTATGCAGAACTTTAAGGCTTAATATAATTAATATAATATAAAACGGGTGAGTTATAAAAAAATTCACCCCCCCTCACAGTTGTCATGAAGGGCAAAATTAGCTATATAGACCAAAACCACAATTTGTACCAGGCTGTAAACATATTTTTTCTGCTGTAAAGTTGGGCATTTTAAAATGGAGGTCTGAGGGATTGACTCTAGCGGCCAGTCAATGAATTTCCGTGTTGGATTCAAGGAAGGTTGCCGCTTGGTGTGCATACATATACTTTGCTGACATACTGAGAGATAACAAACTTACCTTTCCACATGCTCTGCAATGGTGTCTCCTCTTAGTAAAAGTAAATTTTTGCATACAATTCATGCAGTTAGGGGCCTCAGAGTCAGGGACCCAAGGTGGCTGCTTTGATCCCAAACCCTCGGCCTCATGATCTGCCGGATCAACAGATGACTCCCTGTCCTCCAGAGCCTCTCCTGGGTATGGTGGAGGCTCTGAGAGCTCATCATGGCCATAACTGGCTTCATATTGCTGATAAGGAGGTGGTTCACAGTTGTTTTCATCTCGGTTGGGCGAAACTTGCGAGCCATTCTCCACATCGGCTTCAGCATGGCTGCTTCTGTGTCTTTCCGATGGAGGCCGTACAGTTTGGTTGGACAGCTGCTTTGGTCTCGCCCCGCCGTAATTTGTCTCTTGGTTGGGTGAGCTAGCTGACTGAATCTCAACAGGGCTGGTGGTGTTTTCATGGCTAATTGTTTGCGTGGGGTCTGTTCTCAGTGGGCTGCTGTCCTGAGATGAGGAAGAAACGTTTGAACCCTCGCTCTCCTCCAGATATTGAAGTGAGCCATCGCTCTCAGGAGAGGCAAACGTCTCTACTTTACAGCTCTGCAATTCCTCATCTAAAAAGCCATCTCCTTCGACATTTCCGTTAAATTCTGAAAAACCATCGTCTGCGAATTTTTCCGCACCTGTGTCAGAGTCGATTTTCACACCCTGACCCATAAGAAAGGCATCTAGCTCCTCATCCGTGACCATCATCACAGTCTGGTCGCTTTCAGGAAGGTAATCGTTGGCGATACCGAACTCATAGGAATAATTTGGGCTCTCCGAATAGGGTGGAGACGGGTTGCTTTCACACAAATCTCTACAGGTTAGTTTGTCTGTAGGCGAAAAGGTGCGCTTAAAGTTTCTTTCAGGGTAATGGCCCGAGACAGCAGACGCCCTTTCAGGGTTTGACATGATCTGGACTAGTTCAGGTTCATCTTCAGGTGAGGAATCAGGCCTACTGGAGGAGAATGGAGTTACAGCCTCTTCCAACGGAAGAATTAACTCTTCAGCCTCTTGAATTGCTGAATTTATTTCCAGTTCAGCCTCATTTTTGGTTTCTATCACTGCTGCCTTTTGAGGGTCTAAAGACGCCACGAGGGATCCACACATGGATACGGCCATCGGCAAACAAGACAGAGAAGATTCCTTCTCCGAGGAGGGACTTCCAGCTACATCCTCTGGATCTTCAGACAGCTGTGCATCTTTTGAATCAGGCTGGAGCGACACAGCCTGCTCATCTGAAATATCTTCATCTGTAGCAGAAGGAACTGAATTACTAACATCTTCCTCATTCATTGGATTGCATGGAGAATTGTTTTGCTCACTGAAGCTTGATTCTTCAGGACAAGAACTTTCAGTCTGTTTGCACTCCAAAGATGTGATGCTAGTTGATCCATGAGGATCACTAAAGGCCGGTATTATGACATCCAGCAGACTGAAGGAGTTAGAGTTAATCTCAGAGTCATGCTTTGGTAATTCACCAAGGTTGGATTTAGTAAAATCTTCTGGGCAAGATACTACAGGACTGTCAAAGTCCACTAGCAGCTCCTCATTAGTTTCCTTCTCAGGAACATCCAGCTCTTTGAAGTCTTCCTGACTACTTGCTTGCTGGAGGTTTGCAGAACCCGTATCGTTCACCAGGTCACACACAGGCTTCAGTGACCGGTCCGGACATGGCGGAGCCGAACTTTTGATACCTCTGCTATCGACGGAGGACAGGAGGTCCACACCTGTGAGTGGGCGTTCATTTGAATATGAATCTTTTTGGTTTAAGGTAATACTTTGTGATGTAAGTCCATAGTGCAGGGCGTTGACATCTGGGAGTGTTTGTGAGACCTCTGGTACGAAGCTTTGAATGTCCAAATGGTGACCAGAGACGAGCGTAGAGTCGGGACAAGGAGGGCTTGCAAATGTGGCGGGCTTGTTCTCAAGCTCCTCTGAAAACAAGTGAAACATCAAATTAATTTATAATATAGTTAACATGGTAACATCAACCTTAATAAAACTAAAAGATTTTTAATGATATCATAAAAACTGACAATTTTTAACTGCTAGCAGCACACCTTTTTTTATTTCCTTTTTCCCCATCACATATTTTAGTAATCATCACTAATTAGGTATCAATCGAAAGCTTGAACACTCAAAATTTGTCCTGTGAAAACCATATTGAAATTAGACATTGCCTTACAATGGAAATGGTACTTGAAATCATTTTTTGCGGGCTCGTCCACCTAGTGGGAGGTGATTTCAACTTAAAATTTGGAACACAACTTGGTTAAACATTATTAATTTAATAGCCATAAGATCAGACAGTAAGTATTATATATGCTGTCTGAACTTATGGTTATTAAATTAATTATTAGACTTGTTTTATGATATTATAAAACGTTTGAAACTAGCTATAAGATATTATATATATATATTATATTTCTTATAGCTAGTTTCTAAAGTTTATATATATACAGTAATACTATCAAATGTGATCAAAGCTGAATTTTCAGCATCATTACTCCAGTCTTCAGTGTCACATGATCCTTCAGAAATCATTCTAATATGATGATTTGCTGCTCAAGAAACATTTCTGATTATTAATAATGTTGAAAACAGTTGTGCTGCTTCATATTTTTATTATACAACCATTATACATTTTTTTCAGGGTTCTTTTATGAATAAAAAGTCCAAAAGAACAATATTTATTTAAAACAGAATTTTATAAATGTAATATGTGTGTAAATACATCTTGAAGACACTGGTCATTCAAATTTACATGAATTAACCCAAAATGTATTGTTGTGTCCTCACCAACTGAGAAGTGCAAAATGAATATTTCTAACACAATGATATCAGTAAAGCAAACGTTTCAAACCTGCATTAAGTTCAAAGTCATCCAAAAGCTTGTCCAGGTCGCACACAGCAGCCTTAAAATAACTGTCCATCCTAGGACAGGGTACGATACACCTCACTTACCCCTGCAGAGAAACTGGGGCAGTTGGGACAGAAACACAAGTTAAAAATCATACTTTTTTTCCCCCAAATGTAAAACTTCTTCTTATGGAGAATCTGAATAGGTAGTTACAGACACTAGAAACAAATAAACAAGCCGTCCCTAAATAAGAGGACAAATATCTAAGATGAATTATGCATATTGTACAAAACCAAATGTTGCAGAATATTTTCAACATTTGCATTGACAATAACTCTTTCAGATGTTTTGATTTACTGTGAAGTGAAAAATTGAAGTGTTATTTCACCAGGTGCAAATCACAGACATGACAAACACACTGTAAACAACATGTTATAAACAAGGTATTATAAATACAAAAAACAATATATTGAATTAATACACAAAGAATACAGTAACTGTCCATGATTCATCAACGATATCAACGTTTCGAAAGGGCTGTTAATTATCCATCTAAATCAATAGGATATCGTTCACTTTGTGCTTTTTAGACTTATTATTTGGTATAATAATAATACCATTATTTAAATAAGATAAAGGGTCAATAAATACCCATATGAATGTCATTTACCTGCCCACTGCACTTTGCTTTCAAAAACTATGAAAGCGGCATTCAAACTGCTTTAAAACACAATAATTAAACGTTTTTAAAATCTACCCTAAAACAGCAAAAACAAGCCGTAATTAATTATTTTCATAAAGTTATAGTATCTGTCCAATTATCATTAGCAATCTGCTAACTAGCGCCTAGCTGTTAGCGTCTAATCAAACATAAACAAAAAACACACCCCAGTTAACTTGAATATTATTTTTTATGATATCATTCCGCTTCATTGGGTACCTTAATATGTGTCATTGTTCAGCCGTCTTCGTTTTTTCGCTGTATTCAGATGAAATGTTAGTGTATTTCACTGTTAGCAGCTCGCTAATATTTTCTTGTTCCTCACAGTAAATTCCACAGTCGCTTGCGCGAGCGACCATTTCCACCCGGCGCGAGACTCACAGTTTAAAGGGGACGCACACAATTTTTTTTTACTGAAGCATTGTATTTTAGTGCAGTTTGTTAATTTAGTAGGCCTATACTGTTTCAGTAACGGTGTAATGTATAATACTGTGGAAATTTTCTTCACAGAATAACAAAAGGTAATTGCGACTTTTTATCTTACAATTCTTACTGTTTTTTGGTCACAATTGCGAGTTTATATCTCATATTTTGACTTTTTCTAACAATTCTGACAAAACAACTATCAGAATTGCAAGATATATACTCAGAATATAATATAATATAACATAATATAATATAATATACATATAAGCAGAACAAAAATAGGCCCAAAAATCATTCCTTTGAAGATTAAAGGAACACTCCACTTTTTTTGAAAATAGGCTCATTTTCCAACTCGCCTAACTCTCCTAGTTAAATAGTTGAGTGTTACCGTTTTTAAATCCATTCAGCCGATCTCCGGGTCCGGCGGTACCACTTTAGCATAGCTTAGCATAGTCATTGATTAGATCTTTAGCATCTCGTTCAAAAATGACCAAAGAGTTTCAATATTTTTCCTATTTAAAACTTGACCATTCTGTAGTTACATTGATTTTCTAGGCCGATATGGCTAGGAACTATACTCTCATTCCGGCGTAATAATCAATGAGAGTATAGTTCCTAGCCATATCGGCCTAGAAAATCACAACTTTTCATTTTCTGGTCTTAGTACACAATGTAACTACAGAATAGTCAAGTTTTAAACAGGAAAAATATTGAAACTCTTTGGTCATTTTTGAGCAAGATGCTAACGGTCTAATCAGATTCAATGAACTATGCTAAGCTATGCTAAAAGTAGTACCGCCAGACCCGGAGATCGGCTGAATGGATTCGCAAATGGTAAAACTCAACTGTTTAACTCTAAGGGAGTTAAAAAATTAGCCTACCGGTATATTTAAAAAAAAGTGGAGTGTTCGTTTAAGGTTAACCAAACAGTTGATGGACCCAATTGACTTCCATAGTATGAAAAAAAATACTTTGGAAGTCAATGGGGTCCAACGACTGTTTGGTTTCTGACATTCTTCAAAATATTCTTTTATGTTCAGCAGAAGAAAGAAATTCATACAGGTTTGGGGCAACTTGAGGGTGAGGAAATGATGACAATTTTTATTTATAAGTGAACTGTCCCTTTAAGATTCTTCAGCTGTTTTTCAGGGAAAGCTTTTCTAATTCATAATTAATTATTGCCATGAGAAGGTGGGGTGGACCATAACAGACATACTACTTTGCAAAATTTGTGCAGCTTAATAACAGTTTGTGTTTTAGCAGCAAAACACAACGAAAGGAAATGTTTTTTACTAATCATATTTCAGATGTATCTTAAGCTACTCCCCTTCATATCTTCAATTGAGAAATATCTTGTTGCAAAATAGTTTTGTTTTCACCTGTACAACACTACATCCTTGTTTCAAAACAGGTATTGAGCTCATTGGCCTTAATTCTTCCTCTATATTCTTCTTTAGTTCCTCAATTTACTGAATGACAAGTACTTTCTGCGTATCGACTGAAAGTCATTGTCTCTTTGGTTTCCCATGTTTTTTTCAGATGATGTTTGGAAATGAATCACAGTGATAGCACAGGAAGAGATAACTCTTGTTTACACAGTAAACACAGCCAAAACAGCACTTTGTTTTTCCCAGGAAAAGATGCAGAGTGTGCAAGACTTGACCATCCAATCGGCTACTGAATTCCTATGCTGATAATTTGCAAACATGTCAATCATAGAAATTTAAGTACGCAAAGGGGGCTTGCCCATAATATATATATATATATATATATATATATATATATATATATATATATATATATATATATATGTGTGTGTGTGTGTGTGTGTGTGTGTGTGTGTGTGTGTGTGTGTGTGGTTGTAAACCAGTCATAAGTCACACAGGTATATTTGTAGCAATAGCCAAATATACCCCTGTATGAGTCAAAATTATAGATTTTTCTTTTATGCCAAAAATCATTAGGATATTAAGTAGAGATCATGTTCCATTAATTTATTTTATAAATTTACTACTGTAAATATATTAAAAATGTATTTTTGTGAGTGGATATGCATTGCTAAGGACTTCATTTGGACAACTTTAAAGGTGATTTTCTCAATATTTAGATTTTTTTTTTTTTGCACTCTCAGATTCCCGATTTTCAAATAGATGTATCTCGGGCAAATATTATCCTAACAAACCATACATGAATGGAAAGCTTATTTATCCAGCTTTCAGATGATGCATACATCTCAATTTCAAAAAAATTACCCCTATGACTGGTTTTGTGGTCTAGGGTCACACACACAAACACACACACACACACACACACACACACACACATAGTTGATTGAAGCTGGCATGGGGAACAACATCTCCACCCTCTGATTTGATTAGAAATGAGAAATGACATCACTGAAGAGGAACCAAAAACTATTCCTAAGTCATACACATAATTTATTCAAAATATCTTTGTTTATTTTTAGCAATTTATTCTATTTTTCTATAATGTATATACTAATATATATATATATATATATATATATATATATATATATATATATATATATATATATATATATATATATATATATATATATACTGTACTTTATACCTGTCCGTGATACCGTGATAAAGATCATGCAAATGATGTCACCTGGGAGTCTGCGCATTATCAGCATGATGCCATTAGTCACCAGTTTCAGTCAGTGCCGTCTTTACAATCAGCGAGAAGAGGAAAAAATTTTCTAATGATTTAGTAGAACAGATCAAAGTTTTATCTCCCTCTTCAGGTAAAGTCTTCAAGTGTCTGCTGACGTCACACTCAGGGATAGGCTGCGTCACGTGGTACAACTTTCCAAACCTGTGTGTTTCCCGAAAAAAAGTCTAGAGGAACAAAAACCCTTTGATAGTGGAAAAGGTAAGACGAAACCATCCTTAAAGTTCATTATTTAATCTTTACGTATAATACCCTTATGTAGCACAAAAATACGCGACACTTCTGATCGTTGTTGTATTAGTATAACCTAAACACATCTGTCTGTCAGTGCTGTTGTTGTCATGTCGTTACTAAACGTTTTTCTAATGCCTTATATTTTAAACATGTCTTAAATAAAGCAGATGTCTTAGTTTATAGAGTGGATATACTCACTATTTAGAATGATTAACAATCATTTATACTTCGCTGACCTGTTGATCCCGCGGTGTTTTTCTTAAACGCGCGTTCACTGCACTGCAACATTGTTTCAATTTAGAATGGAATGTCTGAATAGATTCTTTGTAGAATTGTAAATGGCGCGAACGTTTTGTATTATTCAGTATTGGTAATTAGTTAGATTGCTGAATTGCTGCCAGCAACACACCAAAAACGATTACCATGTTCCTGTACTATGGTAATTATATATATTTTGCATGTAATTATTACCACTCTGAGGTCTGAAAAACATGGTGCCCCCAAACCACTTTGGAGACTGTTACTTTTTAGTACTTTTTTTGTTGTTGTTAGTGTCATATGATGTACATACAGGTATTTTTGGCTTTTCATTAATGTGTTGATTGCTTTTAATAATATATATCTTTTTTATTTTTGTACACCTCTTGTTATTGCCTTTCAGGCCTTTGAATTCACATTCATCCAATGAAGCTTTACGCACTGAACTCGAGGCCAATGTAAGTCTTGCTGAGTGACTGCGTGTGAAAGGTATTCTATAAAATGTATTTTGTTTTTCCTTAATTGTAATACTTGTTATACTTTTCTCTCATTAGGTAAACTATGCTTAAGGAAGAACATAACATGGAGATTGTTGTTTTCCTTATTTTATGCTGTTGATGCAGAGTTAGTAGTGTATGATTACCCAATCAGACATCTAGTGCTTGAACAGGCATGTTCATTTCTCTCTGTGGTTGTCTTGATTCTATCTCTACCTCTGTGGGTTTAGCTAGTAATGACGGGTTACTGTTACAGTCGTCGCTATGTTCAGGTTACAGAGTTAGACTGACTGACCTGGGGAGCACCTGTGTCCGAGAACATTATTCTACATAGATCAATATAAAAACACTTTCTCTGGAATGCCCTGGCCAATCGCAGCATTGCATGGTTAAATATTATTGTATCATTTTTACACTTTACGTCCTGATTAGTGGTTGACCAATATGGATTTTTTTAATGACCAATGCCAATACCTTGGAGAGCAGGGTGGCCGATATAAAGACAATATTCTACTATTTTATTTGGATAACATGCATCACAATGGCTGCTGACAAAATTTAGATTTATTTGTACAATTGCTGCAGTGAAATTAGATTACATATTTACTCATTTAGAAATAATAAATTGTAACATGGATCAGTATGAAACATAATTTGAACTTGATAAAATATATATATTTAATATAAACAGAGTTATGCTTTAGCAACTTCTTGATTAGTTAACAACATGAACAAAAGGAAGTAAACACTAACCAACAGAGAACTCAGTAATCTGATAAGTGTGTGCGGACTTGGAATCACATTTTCTCATATAAAGATTATGCGATGCTAATTTTACATACAGTACACAGTGACGTATGACATGAATATGATGTAGCAAACTGGATATACTGTAGCACAGCATAGTTTGAAGTCAAGGCTTTAAAGGCACAATATGTAAAATATCCAAAAACCATTATAACAATGTTATATATTTTGCTGACTTGTGTACTTGCATTGTCCAAAATGTTTCCAAGAATGTTTAAATCCGGACAAATAAGTAATTTTAACCAGGACACGGACCATGCAATACCTGCATTACCCTCGATTTCCGGTTTTATTTTGTAGAAACCATGGAAACACCAAAGACGTTTTTATATATTATGTGTTTGGAGCAACTGTTTGGATACATTCATCGACAGAAAACGAATCATGTTATATAGCTCAACACAGTAAGTCTTACTGTTTAAATCTCATTTTCTTGATTTACCGTGAGTACCATGTTTTACCATGACTAATATCGATCTAGTTTACTGTAGTGTGCAACAAGTGTCTCATAGCAGTCACCGAGTGAACACAGAGTTGCATTATAACAGCTTTCAACACACAAATATATCTAATATGATAAACAGCGCTGCGTTACCCCACAAGCGGAAGCATAATAAAATGATTCTTTTCCACTGGCTGTAGACGTGAAGACAACATCTCCCATGATTCTGCAAAATCAAGGCGTCATCAAGCTAGGCCTTTGTTTTGAATAAGCGACCTCTAGCGGCAAAAATTTACATTGTGTGGCTTTAAAGATTGCGCTTGCATCAGTGCGCATGTGCTGCCTTTCTTAGCACTGTCAAAATAAAAGTCCTGTCACTGTCAAAATAAAAGCTGCTTCCGACACTTATCAGCCCAACAGAATAACTTGTCAGCCATTACAGATCATTTAAAAATGCCAAATATTGGCTAATATATCGGCCTTGGTGATATATTGTTCAACCATTAGTCCTGATCACCATGTCAAATTTTTATTTAGCAAAAATAGCCAACTGACTATTCATTATATTACTTAAATATTGTGTACATACACTCAATACATAATTTTTCATCCCTTTAAGACACTGTTGCTCCTCAGGAATTTGTTTCTTGTATCTCCTCTTGGTATCCTAAATGATGATTATTCATTTTAATGGCCTTTTATCTGCTTTGGAGAAGGTTTTTGCATAATATCTTCATGCTTTAGTTTTCTTTGGTGCTCTTTCACTTGAATAGAACACTTGCATTTCTTACACCACAAGTGTATTTATCCTAAAATCATCAAGATTACCCTTAGTTGGTAAAAACCAACATGCAAGCAGCAATTTTGCATACTTTGCTACAGTTTCTGTAATATTTACATGCTCTAGCACACAATACCCCGTCTATAATAGCGGTTCTCAACTGGTTTTGCTTCAGGAAACAGATTTTACATTAAACATCAACTGATAACCCAAAACTGTACCAGAATTGATATAGAAGCAGAAATGTAATTAATATAACAGTGTTTGATTTAGTGCACTTCCTTTCACATCAACAACAAAAGTTATGTGAATGGGCATGTTCAAAAGTTAATTTTGTTATCCTAACTTTGCAAAATAGATATCTATTTTGTAATATCTAGTCAGTTGCATTGTACAAAAAAGACCTGTCACCAATTTTTGGCTCACGAACCACCAGTTAAGAACCACTACTCCACAAGAACAAAAACCAGTTTCCTAGATCTTTTCTTAAGCCTGTTTACTTCATGTTGCTCTAGGGATAATTGCATTCCTCACTCGGCCTTGTGCCTGAAACATGCTCCACTACAACGATGTTCCCAGAGGCTCGCTTCCGAGTCTTCACGGCTTGGCTGATCACAGGACATCTGAGTCTTTAAGCTCCGAACCACTTCCACCACCTCCCCTACCGGACCAACCACCAATAGGCCCTGAGTTTGACCCCAGCGGAAGCGACAACGAGGACTCTGCCATCGACATCAAACCCGTCCACCGCTTCATCCCAGACTCATGGAAGAACTTCTTCAGGTCCAGCAGCAGAAGCAGCAAGTTGAAGTCAATGTTGGGGTCGAGCAGCAAGAACGCCACCACTGACGGCATTCGCTGTTCACCTCCGCAGTCTCCGTCACTTCCCGGCTCGTACCGCGACCAGTACGGTGGATCCGGAGGAAGTTATAACTCGCGTAAAGAGCGTGAGGCAATGCTGTTGGGCAACCCTGTGGAATCGTTTGACGGCCGTACAGTGCACACAGCTTTGACATACAGTGAAAAAGTCGAGGAATACAACCAGCGCTACTCCTACATGAAGTCTTGGGCTGGACTTTTACGTATCCTTGGTTGCGTTGAGCTGCTTCTGGGGGCGGCGATTTTTGCATGCGTATGTGCTTACATTCATAAAGACAATGAATGGTATAACATGTTCGGATACTCGTCACCTGGTGGGTTTTCTGGAGGAGGTTACGGAGGTTCTTATGGAGGCTCTTATGGAGGCGGTTATGGCAATACTTACTACACCGGACCCAAGACGCCATTCATCCTGGTGGTGGCGGGATTGGCATGGATAGTGACTGTTATCATGCTTGTCTTGGGAATGACCATGTATTATCGAACTATCCTTTTAGACTCAAATTGGTGGCCCTTAACGGAGTTCTTCATAAACCTGGCTCTTGCGCTCCTGTTTTTGGCAGCTGGTTGCGTGTACGTGAATGACACTCTACGAGGTGGACTCTGCAGCTATCCGGTCTTCAATAATGGCATTAATGGTGCGTTCTGTCGCACGGAGGCTGGACAGACAGCGGCTATCATTTTCCTGTTCTTCACCATGATCGTGTACTTGATCGGAGCCATAGTGTGTCTGAAAATGTGGCGGCACGAGGCAGCTCGGCGACTACGGGAACGGAATGGGCACGAGGTGAGATTTTCTGCCCAGATTACTTCAAACCTTAAGTTAATTTATGTATTTGTTCTTATTTTCAGTGGATGATTTCTTAAGCTTGATTTGGTTGAGATTTGTTAGGTGGTCGGATAAACGTAATCTAAGCAGAACCAGCACACTTAAAGGATTAGTCCACTTTCAAATAAAATTTTCCTGATTATTTACTCACCCCCATGTCATTCAAGATCTTTCTTTCGTCAGTCGAAAAGAAATGAAGGTTTTTGATGAAAACATTCCAGGATTGTTCTCCATATTGTGGACTTCAATGGACTCCAAACGGTCGAAGTTCAAAATTACAGTTTCAGTGCAGCTTTAAAGGGCTTTAAACGATACCAGACGTGGAATAAGGGTCTCATTTTCGAAAAAAATACAACTGTATATGCTTTATAAGCACAAATGAACACCTTGTACGTGCTTCCGCTTTCCGTATTCCGTAACTTTTGTAGAACACGGAAAGCAGAAGCACGTGCAAGGCGTTGATTTTTGTTTATAAAGCATATACAGTTGAAAATGGCCAATCGTTTCACAAGATAAGATCGTTTAAAGCCCTTTGAAGCTGCACTGAAACTTTTATTTTGACTTTCAACGTTTGGAGTCCATTGAAGTCCACTATATGGAGAATAATCCTGGAATGTTTTCATCAAAAACCTTCAATTCTTTTTGATTGAAAGACATGAACATCTTGGATGACATGGGGGTGAGTCAATTATCAGGAAAATTTTATTTAAAAGTGGACTAATCCTTTAATCTGAGTTTTTGTCCTAATTAGCAGTGAACATGATGTTTTGTTGGTCACATGGTTTCTATTTCTGTTATGTACTATATACTAAACCCGTGTTACTTTGTATATAGTACTTACTGTTTTTTATTTTATTCTAATTATTGAGATAATAAATATATAAAATATACCTAGTGTATATTATAGCAGTTAATCTTGAGGTGTTATTGCCAGTATCTTCATTGTTCTAATTAAATATAGTTGCAAAAATTAATAAAACAACAACTGAATCACCTCTACTTCTGTTTTACAGATGCTGCCAAGAGATTCTCCTGCTGATGTGCATTTGGCAAGTATTTTAGCTCTGTTCATTTTCATGTTTACCCATGGTGCATTGCTCTCTGATATATAACTTCAATGCACAGTATAGCAATGAAATTAATAATTTTAGTCAGTTATGCTCTTATTTTAGATGACTAATAAGTGTTTCCTTGATTCACTCACAAGCAGACATTTCTATTGCCGGTTTACGTTAGCATACTGGAAACTTATTTTGCAACTATAAGAAATTGATTTAAAGATTTAAGTGCATCTTGATTCCAGATGTTATTTGATTATTCCTTAGGTAATTTACTACCATCCATTTACCTTCCTCTGTGATTGACAGCAGCAAACAAGATCTAGAATGAAACCTTACAGAATAGAGCGCTGCAGTGACAAAAAAAAAAAAAACATTATGATTATCCATTGACTTTTGGATTATTGCAAAACACAAGCTTTGGGAGCAACAAAAGTTTATGATTCTTACCTTTGTTCATCATGATCATCCTCTTCAATGCTATAGGTTGTTGATGGACCAAGGGAGCCAATGTCTGTCTCAGGGCCGGTACATCACACACACGCTGCCGCCCCTGCCATCTCCAAGCCCAAAATTGTGAAAGGGTATATTCCAGCTGGACACACTCCTAAACCTGTGATCATGCCAGACTACATCGCGTGAGTACCTGCTTCACAATCAGACAGAAAACTCACAAAAGGGTATTTTATGACCTTGATATACTTTTATCTTTCCCTGCAGTAAATATCCAGCCATTCGAACCGACGATCAGCGGGACCAATATAAAGCCGTGTTTAATGACCAGTATTCTGAGTATAAAGAGCTCCATGCAGAAGTTCAAGTGATACTGAAGAAGTTTGATGAAATGGATGTCATGATGCAGAATTTACCGCAAAACCCCACCAGTCACATGGTCAGTTGATATTCACTTTTACTACTCTCTCTGTCCTTTGTGAATGCTTATATAAAGGAATTTTATTATGAATACATCAACAAGGCATCACGCTGTAAAAATTATTTTTCGAAGGTGTAAGTAAAACAAAGATTATTGGAGTACGTTTTACAAAAAAAATACTATTTTAGTCTTTCTGCTTCAAAATTTCATGTTTAATTTAATGTGCTACTTGCCAGGTGTTTTTATTATTATTATTATTTGTAAAATTTCTAAGTAAATCCTACTGTACACCATTTTTTCCCCAGTGATTTTCATATGGAAAATCTATTTTTTATTCTCAATTTTTGCAGTATGTTTCTTAAATGTTCCCTGTTGGACGTTAGAACAACATTTAATAAATGTTTTGATGCTTCATCTTTAGAAATTTTGTGAATTTCCACTTTTCAAAGTAAAAACTTCATAAATGCCACAGGAATGAATGTGTGCTTACTTGGGTTGCAGCTTTCAAGTAAATGATTTTACCTTAAATGTGATCATGTTATTAAATCTTTTTATTTTCCTCTTCTCTAGCTTGTTTCCTAAATCTAGTTGTCTAATAACCCTGGCATTGCATATTAAAAAAAAATTGTTTGCTCTTTGACGAGTTGCTTTTGTTCCTTTTTTTTTTTAAGTTGCTTTATGTAAAAGCTTCTGCTAAATGCATAAATGTAAATGTAAATCATGTATTGCAGAACCTTATTCTAGTCTTCTAAAAAAAAAATTCTCCCATTTTCTATCTTAGGAGCGTGAACGCATCAACAAAATCCTGCAGGAATATCAGCGGAAGAAGATGGTGAGTTATTGACGTCCATTCTGAGAGTGCTTTGAGAAAACATACCCGCTGTAAATATCTAGTGGCCATTAAAACTGCATTGTGCATTATTTAATTAAAGCTCATTTATTTTATTAATATTATTTTTAAATTATTAAAAAGGATTTATGTCAAAGGAATTATTTACTTTTTGTTTGTTTTTTGTTTTTTTCATTTAACCCTCTGGTGCTCTTTTTTTTATTTTATTTCAGTGAAATGAATGCTAAAATTAAACTGTATTTTAGTTTGATAATGTTTTTTATTTAATATTTTGTATTTTTAGGGTATTTTATGATATATTTATATTTATGCAGTAGTTATAATCCATTTATTCACTTTTTTTATTCCATTTATTCACCTGAAAATGAAATTTCCAACTTAAATTGTCATAAATCATAAATCTTAATCTTAAGACTTAAGTTTGGTCTTTTTTTAAAGACAACACTTGGCAGATTTTTGCTGAAGTAAAAAAAGTAAAAACAAAACAAAAACAAAAAGTCATAGAATTGTACGTTTATTGTAATGAAAAATGCTGAAAAATACTATTTTTTAATTTTTATATGAAATATGTATTCTAAGACTGGCATACTCCTTTATATATATATATATAATATATATATATATATATATATATATATATATATATATATATATATATATATATATATATATATAATTTTTTTTTTTTTTTTTTTTTCCAAAACAAGTTTTACTCTAAAACTGAGAGAAAATTGAAGCCATAAATCTAAACAAATTGTGTTCCAAATTTGAGCTTGATATCACAAAAATTAGCTTTCCGTAAAATTTTTTATGTCCATGTTTCTTTTTTATGTTTACATAGCAAGTGCCGAAACCTTTCCCAAGTTTCGTATCGTTCCAATTAAGTAAAACATTCTAAAAAACAAAAAAAACAAACAGTTTTTCGGAAAAAGTTTTTCAGTCAAAAATAAGTGAAGAGCACCAGAGGGAATTGTGTCACTGGCAGCATCATACATAAGCTAGATGTGAAAACTATGTGATTTTGATTGTCATACTTTTGTTTTGATGGCTAAATGTTAAAAATATTCCACATTTTACATTCATGAGGGTCAGGTTGCTATTCTTAAAATTTAATATTTAAACCATGCACAAGTGTACACTTGACAAAAGTAAATGGTGGTAATTTGATTATACTTTCAGCTATAAAAAGTGTAGCACTCTCAGCTCAGATTAACACATATTACCATATTTAAATCCTTTACACAGAGATCTGCTGCTTTTTTCCCCAAAAAAATCAGTGTAAAAAGTCTGCAGATACTGTGTGGGCCTGTACAGGCCAGTAGGTTCCCTTTCGATACTTCACTCGTACTGCGTATGGGGAAAGGTCTCCCTTTTTCCCCGCTGCTGAAGCCTTTTTCAATAACGCAGTGTAACTGCACCGTCATTGGTTCACTCATAGACAAGTTGTTGAACCAATGGCGGCGCGGCATAGCTGCGCGGCCTATGGCGACAAAGCGCGCGAATATTCCCGCCGAAATGGGCGGGGTATAGGGCTATATAAGCAGGCGTTTCGCCATAGGATTTCAGTGTTTTCTCCTTCAGCGACGACATCTACTTCTCTTCGCTGATCTCCGCCTGAAGCCGAAGAAGCTCGCCGCCTTCTGCTCTCGCCGCCGTCTGAAGAGGCTCCCGCAGCGGACTCGCCTGGACTCGCCGGTGGAAGAAAGCGCCGGCGCCCTCGCGGACTGCAGCTTCTAGCGCCGTCGCCGAGCCGCCGCCTCCCGCTTCCCGCTTCCGGCCGCTTCCTGTGCGTCCCCTGCCGCCATCCGGCGCGCCGCCTGAGAGCTTCATCCGCGGCTTAAACGCCGCTCTAAAAGAGCGATTTCCAGCGGTTTTCACCGCTTTAAGAGCTTCCGCGGCCCTCGCCGCTCTAAAAGAGCCACCCAATTGCCGTTTTCACGGCAGCGGCGTCTCACGATGCCCCGCCACTCATGTGGTACTTGCAGGGCCCCCCTGCACGACGACGATGGACACAGCGAGTGTGTCGCTTGCCTGGGCAAGCCCCACGCAGACGGCGCGCTCGCTGGAGACTCATGCCCGCACTGCGAGTGTATGAGTCTCGCTTCCCTGCGCTCGCGGGTCGCCTTCTTCACTGAGGGCGATCTCGCCGCTCGCGCCCTCCCGTCTCCTTCCTCCCGCGGTCCGGCGAGGAAAAGACAGCGGGGTAGAGCGACTCAGCGCCAGGAGTTGAGCGAGCTCACGCCGGCCCAGCCCCCGCGTGCCTCGCCCTCTCCTCCCAGGGAACTCTCTCCAGTTCTGTTCTCTCGCCCTGAGCAGCGTCCCTCCGCAGAAGCGAGTGACCTCGTCTCATTCGGGGGAACAGACGACGAACAAGACGACTCCATGTCTCTTGCGGCTTCCGAAGCGGAAGGATGGGCTGGCGAGCCGGAAGACCCCGCTCCACCGCCTCCCTTGGAACCCATCGAGCATGGCCAGGGCATGGATGCCGAGCTCTTCCGCATCCTGTCTAGAGCCGTTGAAGAGCTGGACCTCGAGTGGGCCCCTCCAGAGGAGCCGTCTCGCAGCCGCCTGGACGAATGGTTTCTGCCAGGCCGCCGCCAAGCACCTCGCCAGCGTTCAGCGCCCTTCTTTCCTGAGGTCCACGAAGAGCTGACGAAGTCGTGGCGCGCTCCTTACTCTGCCCGCCTCCACACTACGCACCGCTCCGCCCTCACCGCCGTCGACGGCGCCGAGGAGAAGGGATACGAGCGCTTGCCACCCCTAGATGAAGCGGTGGCTGCTCACCTCTGTCCTCCCGCGGCTGTGGGTTGGAAGACGAAGAGGGCCCTTCCTTCCAAGCCCTGTCGGACCACCTCTACTCTGGCTGGACGGGCTTACACCTCGGCGGGCCAAGCTGCCTCTGCGCTCCACACCATGGCCATATTTCAAGCATTCCAGGCCAAACTCCTCCGCTCTCTGGATGAGTCTGGAATCGACGCGCCAGCCTTCAAAGATCTCCGCAGCGCCACGGATCTTGCCCTGCGAGCTACGAAGGCTACGGCCCAGGCCATCGGTCGTTCCATGGCCAGCCTGGTCGTGTTGGAGCGCCACCTGTGGCTCAACCTAACGGAGATCAAAGACCTAGACAAGACGGCCTTCTTAGACGCCCCGGTCTCGCCTTCTGGTCTCTTCGGGCCTGCAGTGGATGGCTTCACTGAGCGCTTTACTGCCGCGCAGAAATCGTCTCAGGCTATGAGGCATTTCTTGCCTAAGCGCTCCAGCTCCGCTTCTGCGTCTAGCCGCCCCAGGACTGCGCCGGCTCAGCAGAACAAACCAGCCCCACCTGCAACACAGGCAGCGCCGCCCCAGGAGCATCGCCAGCGCTCGCGCCCTGCGAAGCGCCCTCCCTTCCCGAGGCGCCAGGGACCCCGGCCCAGGATTGTGCTGGACCCGGTGCCTCCGAAGTCGTCCTGATTCGTCGGACAGGAAGAGGATGGGGGACCGTCCCGTTACGACCGGACCACCCCAAAAGCTCCCACGGGTAATTTCCCCTCCGCCTCGTTTATTTCCGGGCGTGGGAAACATACTCCAAGTGACAGCTGGGCCCACACCTGTTGCGCCCACTCCAAACGCCGTTTTCACGGCGGACAAATTTTTACCTCATCACAAAAAGAGCAAATTTCCTCTTCCACCCCTCGCGGTGTACGACCCTCTCAACGGCGGTCTGTCACCCAACATTATTCAACCCCTAGCCACTCGGGCCGAGGCCTGGCAGGCCATCCCCGATGTGTCAGAATGGGTCATGGGGATCGTAAACCAGGGCTACTCGCTCCAGTTTGCACGACGGCCCCCCGCTTCGCCGGGGTGCTTCAAACATCGGTCAATCCGGACGACGCTCATGTCCTCCGGGCCGAAGTCATGTCGTTGCTGGAAAAAGGAGCTGTGGAAATGGTTCCTCCGTCAGAGAGCGAGACAGGCTTTTACAGCCGCTACTTTCTGGTCCCCAAAAAGGATGGCGGTCTCAGACCCATCCTAGACCTCAGGCTTTTGAATCACTCCCTCATGAGACGGAAGTTCAAAATGCTGACGCTGAAGCAGATCCTCGCGCACATTTGCCCCGAGGACTGGTTCTGCTCGCTGGACCTGAAGGATGCGTATTTTCACATCCAGATAGCCCCCGTCACAGACGATTCTTGAGATTCGCATACGAAGGGGTGGCATACCAATATACGGTCCTGCCCTTCGGGCTGTCTCTGGCTCCCCGCACTTTCACCAAGTGCATGGACGCGGCGCTTTCCCCTCTGAGACAGATGGGAATCCGGGTTCTGAATTACCTCGACGACTGGCTCATCTTAGCCCGTTCGCGAGACGAGCTGGAACGCCACAGATCCGTGCTCCTCAGCCATCTACAATGCCTGGGTCTCAGGGTCAACTTAGCCAAGAGCTCGCTATGCCCCACTCAACGAATTTCGTTTCTGGGAGCAGTTTTCGACTCGGTCCGTATGACGGCAGTAGTCTCGCCAGAGCGCGCCCTGGCAATTCAGCAGCTCACGGCATCTGTCACGAACAAAGCCTATCTCCCTCTGAAGTTTTTCCAGAGGCTGCTAGGGCTGATGGCTTCCGCCTCCCCGGTGCTGCAGCTAGGCCTTCTTCGGATGCGGCCTCTTCAGTACTGGTTGAAGTTCCGGGTTCCTCCCAGCGCATGGCGGCACGGCCGCCTATGTCTCAAGGTCAATCGGGCCTGTCTTCTAGCCCTGAAACCTTGGATGGATCCAGTATGGTTCCAACGCGGAGTCCCCTTACAGGCGGTCTCACGGAGGACGGTGCTCTCAACAGACGCCTCCAACTTGGGCTGGGGCGCTGTGTGCGAGGGCAGACCGGCCTTCGGCTCGTGGAGCCACGAGGAAAGCCATCTACACATCAACTGTCTAGAGATGCTAGCAGTGATGAAAGCCCTTCAGTTCTTTCAGGCTTACTTGACGGGACGTCATGTTCTAGTTCGGTCAGACAGTATGACGGTGGTGTCATACCTGAACCACCAAGGCGGTCTTTCGTCCAGCCGCTTATGCGCTCTGGCGAAACGACTGCTGGAATGGGCTCTTCCGAGGCTTCAGTCGCTCAGAGCGACTCATGTTCCTGGCAGGAACAATCTGGGTGCGGACATGTTGTCACGGAGCAACATCCCCCTCCGACGAGTGGATGCTC